>NC_029786.2:29267465-29269025 GCF_000816755.2 Arachis ipaensis | reverse complement strand
CCAAAACCACATCCAACCATTTTAACACTTCTCAATCAAATGGCTAAAGGACAAACACAATATCATGTCATACATCCTTCCTCATCCCAATTTCCAATAATACCATTTCCAATCAACCATCATTATACATGATCAACATCATACTCACCATCAACATGGTACCACCCATCAATTCAACCTCGATCATCCATCAAGCATATATCACAACATGTATTTCTCATATATCACACAATCAAGGCATCAATATTCATAATCACATATATGATCACATCATATATCTCAACCATTTAACAACATCAACCATTCAATGTCTATCTTAGGGCCTCTAGCCTAAGTATTTCCTACCACATTACATATTAGATACGGGAAACCGAAACCATACCTTAGCCGATTTCCCAAGCTCAACCGGAGCACTTCCAAACCACTTGTCCACAAGCTCTCAAGGTCTCAACACCTCCAAGAACAGATTTTGTCACACAAAACCCTCTCCCAAGCTTTCCAAAATCACCAATCAAGCTCCAATATTTACATATACACAACCTAAGCCACAATCATCATATCCATACACAACATCTCAATACCCAAACATCATAGAACAACAAATTGCACTAGAGTTGAGAATCTTACCACACCCAAGGTCCAAGGAGACAAGATTAACCTTCTCCTTCAAGAGAGTTGGGTCCTATAACATCAAAGAACCCAAAATCTCAATATTTTTGCTCATAAAACTCGAAATCAAGGACTGAAATTTCGAACAGTAAAACATGGCTTACCTCAAGGTTAATTGTATGGCTTTTGTAGAGCTCTCCATGGTGAACGCGTGGCCGCAAACGGAGCGGCGATCGGAGCTCTAGATCAAAAGTTATGGTGGTTTGAAGATCAAGTGAGAGATAGAACTTGAGAGAGTGTTCTTCTCCTCCCTCACTCCATTTCAGCGTGTGTGTGTGTTTAATGAGGAGAGAGAATGTTGAAAACTAGGGTTTTGGTTTAGTTATGTTGGGCCAAGGGCCCACTTTGGGTCCGGTCGGTCCGGTTTGGCCCGTTCGGTCCAATCTTGGTCCGATTTTTATAAAATTGGTACCGAAATTCTCGTCTCAATCTCCTCTATCATATTAAGCCATAAAAATAACATTTTTGGCTTTCTAGAATAAATTCTCATTTATGGGTTAATTAGCCGTTAATTAACCGGGTTTTACATTCTACCCACCTAATTGGGAATTTTGCCCACAAAATTCAAATCAAATTACCTGAGAATAAGTGCGGATAATCCGTACGCATCTTCGACTCAAGTTCCCAAGTGTGTTCCTCAACACCGCCTCGATTCCAAGCCACTTTGACTAATGAAACCTCTTTTTCACGCAACCGTTTGATACTAGTATCATCAATTCTAACTGGAGCCACTGGAAGCGTCAAATCTTCTCTCAACTGAACCGATTCAGGTTCTAACACATGGCTAGCATCAGGGGTGTACTTCCGAAGCTGCGACACGTGAAACACATCGTGCAGGTTCGAAAGATGAGGTGGTAGAGCCACCCGATACGCCACCGGCCCAATCCTCTC
>NC_029786.2:29265841-29266756 GCF_000816755.2 Arachis ipaensis | reverse complement strand
CCGGTTGGTCCAAAACACAAGCTCTCAACATATCCTCTAGTGTTTGGATCGTCCTCTCGGATTGACCGTCTGTTTGAGGATGGTACGTTGTACTCAAGCTTAATCGGGTTCCAAAAGCTTTCTAAAATGCACCCCAGAACCTCGAAGTGAAACGAGGATCTCTATCAGAGATTATAGTAGCAGGTACACCATGGAGTCTCACAATCTCCTTTATGTATAACCGTGCTAGCTCCTCGAGGGTGTAAGTCATCCGAATGGTCAAAAAGTGAGCTGACTTCGTCAGTCGGTCCACAATCACCCAGATGGCATCAAAACCAGTCTTAGTCCTTGGCAATCCCGACACAAAGTCCATTGCAATATTTTCCCACTTCCATTGCGGAACCTCTAAGGGTTGCAACATCCCGGAAGGTCTTTGATGTTCAATCTTTACCTTTTGACAAGTTAAGCACTTTGAAACATATTCCGCCACATCATTCTTCATACTCGGCCACCAAAACATCGCCTTTAAATCATGGTACATCTTAGTACTCCCCGGGTGAATGGAGAATCCGCTTTTGTGTGCCTCCTCCCCGGGTGAATCCGCTTTTGTGTGCCTCCTTTAAGATATCTTGCCTCAAAGTGCCAACATCCGGCACAATGATCCTACCCTTGAATCTTGAATCTCTATCTTTTTCTTCCGACACTCTCCACTGTTTTCCTTGCTCGATAGCCGGTAACACCTTCCATAACGCTTCATCATTTTCATGAGCCTTTAGGAGTTCGGACTTAAAGTCACTCGAGATTTCTAATCGGCTCAAACACAAATTTCCAGATACTTCTCGAGCACCAATTTTTAGACTCTCGAATCCCTTAAGCAACTTCTCCTCTTGAAGCATCACCCAAGACGCATATAACGACTTCCGACTTAACGCATCC
>NC_029786.2:29258211-29264714 GCF_000816755.2 Arachis ipaensis | reverse complement strand
GAAGGTCTTTGATGTTCAATCTTTACCTTTTGACAAGTTAAGCACTTTGAAACATATTCTGCCACATCATTCTTCATACCCGGCCACCAAAACATCGCCTTTAAATCATGGTACATCTTAGTACTCCCCGGATGAATGGAGAATCCGCTTTTGTGTGCCTCCTTTAAGATATCTTGCCTCAAAGTGCCAACATCCGGCACAATGATCCTACCCTTGAATCTCTATAACCCATCTTTTTCTTCCGACATTCTCCACTGTTTTCCTTGCTCGATAGCCGGTAAAACCTTCCATAATGCTTCATCGTTTTCATGAGCCTTTAGGAGTTCGGACTTAAAGTCACTTGAGATTTCTAATCGGCTCAAACACAAGGTTCCAGATACTTCTCGAGCACCAATTTTTAGACTCTCGATTCCCTTGAGCATCTTCTCCTCTTGAAGCATCATCCAAGACGCATATAACGACTTCCGACTTAACGCATCCGCCACTATATTCGCCTTTCCAGGATGGTAATTTAACTCAAAGTCATAGTCTTTCAACAATTCCATCCACCTCCTTTGCCTCATATTAAGCTCTTTCTGATCAAAGAGGTATTTCAAGCTCTTGTGATCGGAGAAGACTTGGAACTTAACCCCATAGAGATAATGTCTCCACACCTTCAAGGCAAACACAACCGCAGCGAGTTCCAAATCGTGCGTAGGATAACTAACTTCGTGAGGTCTCAACTGTCGTGAGGCATACGCCACCACATTATGATGTTGCATCAGCACGCACCCTAGGCCCTTTAACGATGCATCACAGTACACCTCAAAAGGCTCGTTCGGCTCAGGTAACACTAACACAGGTGCAGTGGTCAACTTTTTCTTCAATGTCTGAAAGCTCTCCTCGCACTCAGGAGTCCAAACAAATGGAGTGTCTTTGTGAGTTAACTTTGTCAACGGCAAAGCTAATTGCGAAAAGCCTTTGATGAACCTTCGGTAATAGCCAGCTAAACCCAGAAAACTCCTTATCTCAGTTACTGTGGTTGGTTGCTTCCAATCCATCACAGCTTCTACCTTGGTTGGATCTACGGCTATTCCCTTCTTACTCACCACGTGACCCAAAAACTTCACCTCACTCTTCCAGAACTCACACTTAGACAGTTTCGCATAGAGTTTCTTCTCCTTTAAAATCTGCAACACGATCCTCAGGTGTTCCGCATGCTCTTCTTCAGTCTTGCAAACTTGTCAGTATACTCAGATACAGACATAGCACCCTGCTTCAGCTGCAACAATTCAAGCTCCTTGGCTGTCCTGGCAGAAGTCGGAAAGTACTTCTTATAGAACTCCTCTTGGAAGACATCCCAGGTGATATAGTCATCACCCTGCTGCAGGAGGCGTCAGATACCCTGCCACCAATGCGACGCTTCACCAGTGAGCAAATAGGTAGCGAACTCCACACGCTGCCCTTCAGGTACCACCTGCGCTTGCAGTGCTCGTTCCATAGCCTGAAACCATGTATCGGCTTCAGTCGGACTAGTAGTTCCCTTGAACTTCGGTGGATTAACCTTCAAAAAGTTCGCCAGTGTCATCGGGCCCTGAACTCCACCTCCGTCATTACCATGGTTGTTCATCTGTTGACCAAGAGCCTCAGCAGTGGCTTGCATAGCAGCAGCCATGTTTCCAACGCAGTCATAAAGTTCACTGGATCATTAGGGTTAGTCTCCGGTGCCCGAGCATTAGTACGACCTCTCCCACGACCTCTACCGTGTACACAAGGCGCCATCTGGTCCCTATACACACCAAACAATCGATATTAAGTTGATCAGTCTCAATATCGGAAGTTTAATGCTTCAAAGTCCCAAATGCATGCTCATGAACGTTTATGCCAATTATATCAAGCAGATATACTAACAGCACATAACACACATACAGAGAATGCACAGAAGCATAGTCAGTTCATTCCTCAGGCTCTACAGGAACGAACTGCTCTGATACCATAATGTAACACCCTACCATACAAAGTCTTATGCTTAAGTCATAATTCAGAGATGGCAAGGTATTACGACCTCTAAAACAAAAATTTAGTACGTATAGTAGTATGAATAATTGATTATAACTAGGAGCCTTTGTAGAAAAAGGGGGTAAACAAAAACCGTAACTCGAACGCGCAACACTCCGATCGATAACGTAACGAACCGGGATAAGCTAACGCGAGGTCATATATATAAAGAGTGTCAAAAACAAGAATATCAAGACTCAAAATCCGGCTGCGAAGATAACCGGTCCGAGCATAGCAATATATACATATGATAGAATAAGGAAACCCCAAAGGAAACCCAAAGGGACACAAATACAGAAATCTAATCTCCAAAAATCCCCTCTAGAAGGAGTCATCACAATTTGTATTATTTAATGGAGATAAAAGTAACTAAACAAGATATATAACCCCAAATAGAATCCCGAGAACAAAGGATCTTCGCCAATCCAGAAGTCTCCAGCATGCCTCAACGAGAAGCCTCGCGTCCTGCATCTGAAAACCACAAAATCCGCATGAGTGAGAACTAGAGGTCCCCAGTACGGTAACAGCTTCCACATATATAATACATAATAATAGAGGAAAGCCGAAGGCAATCCTAGAACTTCCTCCAGATAATATCAAAGCTTATAAACAAGCTAAACCGTAAGTGGCAACTGACTAAAGATTCTTCAGTCTAACTAATACTTCCCTTTCCAATTCCTTCAGACCTCCCAACCACCAGCAGGAGTATAATATAGCAAACACAGTTATATCAGACAAGAGATTTACAAATAGGAACAGATAAGGCATTTAGGCAATTAGCAAGTAATATGCAGTCAAATAGGCAATCTCAAACAATTCATGTAGTATGCTTATGATGCATGCCTATCCCTAGTGGCTGATGATATCATTTGTCGGTTATAGAGCCAACCCGACAAGTCCTGGTAGCTAACCATTGGACTGTCCCTCTGTCGTGCATCCCCAACTCGAGTTATACTCATCATAAAATTGATCATAATCATGATCTATATCCATCACCCTCACTGGTGAATATTTATCCATCACCATCACTGGTGAATATTTATGGGGTTTGCTCATGAAACTCGAAATCAAGGACTGGAATTTCGAACAATAAAACGTGGCTTACCTCAAGGTTAATTGTATAGGTTTTGTAGAGCTCTCTGCGGTGAACGCGTGGCCGCAAACGGAGCGGCGATCGGAGCTCTAGATCAAAAGTTATGGTGGTTTGAAGATCAAGTGAGAGATAGAACTTGAGAGAGTGTTCTTCTCCTCCCTCACTCCATTTCAGCGTGTGTGTGTGTTTAATGAGGAGAGAGAATGCTGAAAACTAGGGTTTTGGTTTAGTTATGTTGGGCCAAGGGCCCACTTTGGGTCCGGTCGGTCCGGTTTGGCCCGTTCGGTCCAATCTTGGTCCGATTTCTATAAAATTGGTACCGAAATTCTCGTCTCAATCTCCTCTATCATATTAAGCCATAAAAATAAAATTTTTGGCTTTCTAGAATAAATTCTCATTTATGGATTAATTAGCCGTTAATTAACCGGGTTTTACACTTACGGGCTCAGACAATGTCACAATCTAAGATAGACAGTGTTGTGCATGCGGAATTTTCTTGGTGGTTTAAGCATGAGGTTGATAGAATATTAACCTGATCAATGTGTTTTTAGCCTAGAATTAGTACTTTATGAAATCCGATTTTAATATAAAGCATGAATGTTATGTGGTTCCAGGTTCCAATGGAAAGTACGCTTCATTTGAAAGAAATGAAGTTGTTTGCGTGCGATCCCATGATTCAGGCAAGATGTTTTAGGGCGTACAACGTTAACGGATACAAGTTTAGAACTATCACAAAGGAAGACGGACTGAAAACTCAAAATAGTGGAGTATATGTATCATCTAATATAAGAAGTTATGCAAGCATGCATGATAATAGAGTCGCTGTTGGCAGTGTTTCATATTACAAAAAATTATGGACATAATTGAATTGAATTATAGCTATCATTTCACAGTGGTATTGTTCAAATGTGTTTGGGCTGATACCACTACCAGTAGAGGCATCAAACAAGACCATTTGGGACTTACCAGCGTTAATTTCTCTCGTCCGATACACACTAATGTTCGAGAAGAAGATGAACCATACATAATGGCCTCAGAAGCTCAGCTTGTATACTATGTGGATGATGAAGTAGCTAAGGAATGGGGTGTTGTGGTTCATGTGAAACCACGAGATTTGTATGACATGGGAGAAAAGAATGAAGAAGCTGAAGTTAGTTTTTTTCCACAGCCAGGATTGAACATGTCAGTGGAAGGTGACATTGAAGATTTGCAGTTGACAAGGGAGGATGATATAGAAGACCCCACAGAGAATGCTTCAGAGAATATCGATGATGTTGCGTAATGCTTATATGAAAAATTTAAACGTAATTTAAAAAGAATCTTTGTGTCATGAAATAAGTTAAATAAACCCAATGTTGTACGTTATTTTCTTTGGTTACAAAAAATTTGGTGTTTCTTCGATTTGCAGTTAAGTACTTATTGTATTGTGAATTTTTGTGAGTAAAAGCATATTTTCTGTTTCTTTAAGCAGGTTTTTTCATCAGAAGTTAGTTTACGTTAAGTTAATATTGTTTCAGTTGTTGTTGTTCTTAACGTTGCAGTTTTGATAATCTTGATATCTAATAATCAATATCAATTCCAATAGTGTTACGTTTTTAAAACATTAGTGAACATAACATGACGGTGAAACAGGACAAATAAAAATTGAGGACTTTTCATCATCCTCTGCAAGCACAACATTCACTATAGAGCTTCTGTCTAAGAAATTTGCCCAAACTACCAACAAAGAAAATGGTTATTGTGGATAATTTGTGTTTAGTTTTAAAATTGTCTTATCATATTGTCGTCCTTTTTTTTCTAAGTCAGTATCTAATGACTTGGGAGTTCTCAATTTCTTCTAGGTATACTTATTTTGTTGTATGCATATTGATATTTTCAGTATCACCTGAATATTCTGGAGAAATAGTCCCTGACAGTCTAGATGGGGAAGAGTGTGATTCAGAAGACAATTTAGATGATATCTCCTCTGTTCGAATTGACAGATCCATACAGTTTGATCTCAATAAAGTTTCGGAAGAAGACAATGAAATTTTAGAAGACCAACAAAGAGAAGATGATATACATTTTAAAAAAAAGGTGCTTTAATTTGAACAAAAAGCCATGGTATGGAAATAAAATATCAGATCCTGTAAAACGTGAAACCCATAGATTCTTGACAGAGTATTTTTCGCCAGGTCAATACAATGTTAAAGAGAAATTTTGATCTTTTATTATAAGAGTTACGTTGATTCCTTAATTTAATGATTTGGGTCGTAGTTTTACATGTTTATCTACTTTTAGAGTTTCTTGATTTAGGTTTAGTAAGGCATAACTTCAAAGAGGAGTAACTTTTATTTATGCTCATTAGAACTTTATTTTAACTTTATAAATTCAGAGTTTGACTTCATTTTCTTCTTTTACATTTATGTTTGAATGCAAATTTAAATGCCAATAAAGTAAACAAGGAAATTTTATTGGTAAATTTGTTCACATGAGTTAACATATATAGCTTATTTAATTTGTGAAATTTTTTACATAAAAGTGTTACGAGTTTAAGTAACAATGATTTGAACATATGTAGCTTAAAATAGTCGTGTTTACTTAACTAGATTATACCCAGATGGTTATTACTAAAAAAAATATTGTAATATGTGGTAATACACATTTTGCGACGGTTCGAAGAAAACCGCCGCAAAATGTTAAATGATAACTCACTTGATGGTACATATAGCGGCGGTTCTAGAACAACTGCCACTAAATACAAGGCTGATTGCAGTCCAACCCCTAACCACCGCTATATGCGCCATATGTGGTCATTTTACGGCGATTTTATAAAATAGCCGCAAAATTTCCGCCGCTATCTATTGAAATTGTTGTAATGCATTTATATTGACTTGAAATGTAATTGCTTATAGGTCTTAATTAATTAACAAAAATACACAGTAACATAAAAAAATTATTTATGGTTGTATATATATATATATGTTCTGGGGCAACTTTTTATAACATACAGAATATATTGATTATCTGAAAGAATAATATAACAATGCTTTTAATTTGATGATAGGTCATTCTAATAAAAAGAAATGATAATTTTTTTGCTTCTAATATCACATCAAATTTGAGAAATTTTTTGGTGACTTCTTTTATACCCTTTTAATTTGAGGGTATTGTATACCCTTTTTGTAACAATCTAGATTTTTCAAATTTTATACATTAGGATTCATAAAATTTGAATGACCAGTTAGATTTAGTTTGGCGAGCTGATTATGGAATATGCAAAAAATTAAATAACAATATTTTAAGGTAATAATAATATTTTATTATAAATTTTATAAGAGTCACTTTATAATTCCCATAGTCTCACCACATCTGGCCACCTCCTACTTGTTTT
>NC_029786.2:29256321-29257771 GCF_000816755.2 Arachis ipaensis | reverse complement strand
CACCTCCTACTTGTTTTTTTTCTTCGTATATCATATCAAGAACTATCTTTTGCTTCCTTTCTTCTTTTTTTTTTTGTACGTGATTTGGAGAAAAGGTAAATGAGAGAGAGAAGCTGGAAATGTAACACCCTCACTATCTGAATGTCATGCTTTCGGTTGCATTTAAAATACTTTTTCATTTAAAACACACACACACACACACACATATATATATATATACACAAACCAGATACAATACTTTAAAATTATATATATACATAGCAATAATTTACAAGCATACATATCACAAATTCCTATTCCTCTTACAAAATTGGTAGAGATAAAGGGGAGGGAAAAATAACAACTAAGATAATACAAAAATATCGAATAAATAGAAAATGAAATAACTCTTCTAAAACTTTGTCGTCCATATCCTGAAAAGAGAAAACCTGTAGGGGAGTGAGAACATCGTCCTCGCTGGTTCTCACTATAGGTTTACAGAATTGCTATAATAAGATATGTAAAATAAACTATTTCTAATGTACAGTGGTCATTGCTCCTCTTATGTATCTTTTCAAAAACCAAGGGTTCACATTCAAAATCCAAAAATCCTTTTTAAAAGAGACTTGATTAATTCCTCAAAATAAAAAACCTTTTTTCTTTCTTGTAAAATCTTAAAATTTTTCCTAGACAGTATGAATGACTAACATGTCCCAAGCATAGGTTCAATTAAGTCTATGCTGTAAGAGTTTGATTTTTCATACTTTACTAGACCATAAACATAAAAGAAGTTACCTAAGCTGTATAAATGACCATCCTGTTCCAAGCATAGGTTCATTAAGTCTATGCTGAACCAGCTTTATTTTTTTATACAGAACTAGACCTCAATCATACCAATCACAGCCTTAGGCCCATCCAAAATCCAACACGTCCCCCGGCCCAAACAACTCAATCATCAACAAATCACCACAAACCAAACAATTTTAGACACAAATACAAGTAAAGAGGTTCAAACACAATCAAAGCAGTTACATCAAGTATAGCAATTAGCAGTTAAACATAATTATTCACATAGGCAAACCAATTACAATATGCAAACCCAAACAATGTCACATAGAAGCATATGATGAATGTCTGTCCTACTGGCTGTGATATCACATGTCGGTTCAACTGCCAAATGCTGGGTGCCGAAAAAAAGGCGTTAGGTGCCGGGGATGCGTTAAACATTTTTCATGCCTCGAAGGTGGTAGACGCCAATTGTGGGCGCTAAGCACCATGCTTTGTGAATAATAAAATTAACGAGGTTTCGAAAGTGGTTAAGAGAAGAAATGTAAGTTATTAAAGTTACGAAGTAAAATTTGGTTAAATAAAAATATTGAGAAAGTAGTTAAAATGTTGTAAAGTTGAAGTATAATTAATTAAAACTCATATATTAAATTATAAACAAATATAATATGTAAGGATAAAATAT
>NC_029786.2:29242026-29256288 GCF_000816755.2 Arachis ipaensis | reverse complement strand
AGAAGTAAATAATGTAACATTTAAGAGTATAGTAGTAACTATAGTAAAAGACGCAGAAAAAAATATTTAGTAACCTAAACTTTAGGAACTTCTTCATAAAACTCTTAGGGAAAGGCTCGAGAAAATAATTATAATTGGTCATAGTACTAAATAAAAATTAAGAATATCAAGAGAAGATATTAATACAAGAAAAAAGAAAAATAAGATTAATAGAACCAGGCTAAATAAATAGCGTACAGCACGTAAAGCGGCATGCCAGTGTTCGGTGCGTGGATTTTGTATGAATTGGTATAACATGTGAATACTGTAGGCTAGATCAGGCCGAGTAAAACACAAATAAATCAGTATTCCAATAAGCCAACGATATATGCTAGGATCGGATAAAAGAGAACCTGTAGCTGACCCCAGACGATGATTTTCTTCACATGGTGTTGCTACAGGCTTAGCACCTAGAGGTCCTGTTTCGATGATTATGTCCAAAGTATATTTTCTTTAGCACAGGAAGATTCCAGTCCGAGATCTGACAACCTCAACTCCCAAGAAGTACTTCAACCAGCCTAAATCTTTCATATGAAAATATTTGTGTAAATACTCTTTGAAATGTTGAATTGCAGCACTATTATTTCCTGCAATTACAAGGTCAACAACATACACCAAAACTACCAATTGCATGCTATTGTGGTGAAGGCTAAACAAGGAATGGTCTTGTGGGGATTGTTGAAAACCATATCGAAGAAGGACAGATGAAAATTTTGCAAACCAGCAACGTGGAGCCTACCACAGGCCATAGAGAGATTTTTAAAGTTTACAGACCAGTCCTTGTTGAGGCACTTGAAAACCAGGCGGAAGCTTCATGTAAACATCCTCATCAAGCTCTCCATGAAGAAATGCATTATGGCCATCCATCTGGTGGAGTTCCTAATCTTGGGCTGCTGCCACTGCGAGTGTTGTGCGAATTGTTACCATCTTTACCACTGGGGATAACGTTTTATTGTAATTCGAGCCTTTCACTTGATTATTTCCCAAAATTACAGTCTTGCTTTGAACCTCTCTATTGTCCCATCAGAATTTATTTAATTTTATAAACCTACTTACATCCATGGGCTTTCTTTCCTGGGGGAAGGGTTGTGAGTTTCCAAGTGTTATTGATTTGAAGCATACGAATTTCTTGGGACATAACTTCATGCCAACGCTTATCTCTAACTGCTTCTGAGAAAAATAAGGGCTCCTGTTTTTTCTGGAGAAAAGCAAGAAAACTGTGATGTTGTTTGGAAAAAGAATTATAATTCACAAAATTTTGTATAGGATAGAACACACTTAAGGATTTTGATGGAGAGGGAGGTTGGTCAGTAGAGCTTATTGGTATCGTAGCAGTAGAGACAAATTCGCACAACCTGACTGAGGGTGTCTTCATGTAGTGACCCCGACCAAGTGGAACTTACATCGTGACTAGTGGTAGATTGGAAGTCGGCGTTGTTTCTGCTGTCGTCAGCGATGTACTCTTCAATCTCTTCATTGAGTTCATGTCCCCCTTGTTTGTCAATAGATGCTTCAATGAGGGATTTTCCAGCACAGTCATTTAAATGTGGAGTACTAGGCCCAAGTGTGGATTTTGAACTTGGCCCATTATGTGTGTCTTCTTTAACATTTGTTTCTATTACAGGAGGCCCAATATCTTCAATCCTTGGTGACGGTGCTAAAGCCTGAGCCTCTTGAAAAGGAAATATATCTTCAACAAAATGGACATTACGAGGGCAAAAAAAACTTTTTTTTCCAAGTCAAATAGTTTTCATTCGTTTTGCCCAAAAGGGTACCCGACAAACACACATTTTCTACTACGGCTAGCAAATTTTTCCCGTTGCCTATTTTGATTTTGAGCATAACACAAAGAGCCAAACACCGTTAAGTGCTCATAACTTAGAATTGTTCCATGAAAAACCTCATACGGAGTCCTACCCTTCAATATTGAGGATGGGGTACAATTAATTAAATAGCTAGCAGTAATTCACATTCTCCCCAAAATCGAATAGGAAGATTGCCTTGAAAGTGTAATGATCTAGCAACATTGAGAGTATGTTGATGTTTGCGCTCCACTCGTCCATTTTGTTGCGGTGTATTAACACATGACAATTGGTGAACAATGCCTTGTTGTAAGAAGTATTGTTCTAAATACATAAATTTCGTCCCATTATATCGCACCATTTTAACATATTTGTTATATTGGCGTTCAACCAACGTGAAAAATTTTTTCAACGTGATTGATACCTCAGCCTTTTCTTTCAACAAATATATCCAAACTGCTCGTGAACAATCATATATAATAGTTAAGAAATACGAAGAACCACACCAGGAGGGAGTTCTATAGGGTCCCCACAAGTCACAATGGATTAAATAAAAAATATTAGAAGCTTGATAGTCACTTAAAGGACACTTATCTCTTGTTTGTTTGGATTTTTCACAAGTTTCACAAACCTCATTGCTTGTAGATTTCTCATTTACATTGGGGAGCATTTGCACAATTTTAAATGATGGATGCCTTAATCTCTTATACCAAAGCGCTAGTTGATTCTCTGTTCTGGCATGACAAGCTTGAATCTTGTGTGCCCCATGATACCAATAGAACCATGATAAACCACTATTTTATGGTTTATCTTATGCTCAATTGAGTGGTTTTTATCAAGTCCTTGCCCACTTATTCATACAATTTGTATGTTTTATATTTTCCTTCCTGATTTTGTGCCATGATTGAAAACATGCTTCTTTGGTCTTTAAATTGCTAATATTAATCCTCTCTTATTACCATTCGATGCCTTGATATGTGTGTTAAGTGTTTTCAGAGATTACATGACAGGAATGGCTTGGAGGATGGAAAAGAAGCATGCAAAAATGGAAGGAATACAAGAAGTTGAAGGAACTGCAAAGCTGTCAGCCTGACCCTCTCGCACTAAAACAGTCATAACTTGAGCTTTAGAAGCCCAAACGGCGCGGTTCCAGTTGCGTTGGAAAGCTAACATCTGGGGCTTCGATTTGATATATAATATGCCATAGTTTCTCTGAAGCTAGGCAACACGAACGCGTGCTCCACGCGGACGCGTCGCAGTAACGAAAATCAGCATGGCAGATTTCTTCTCCAGCGATTTCTGGACTGTTTTCGACCCAGTTTGCGGCCCAGAAAACACAAATTAGAGGCTATAAAGTGGAAAAATCCATTCATTCATGATCATAAGCTCATAATTCATAATTTTAGGATTAGATGTAGTTTTTAGAGAGAGAGGTTCTCTCCTCTCTCTTGGGATTAGGATTAGGATTTCTCTTAGTTTTAGGATTTAGGATTATTTCTTCTTCATCACAGGTTCAATGTTCCTTTAATTTATTTTCTACTTTTATTTTATTACTTTAATTGATATTTATCTTTTCAATTTAGCGTATAAACATTTCCATGTTAGATTTGAATTTATATTTAAACGTAGTTTGAGGTATATCAGATTTATGATTCTTATTTAGCTTTTTGTTATATTCTTGGCTTTAATTAATTAACTGGAGGCTCTTGAGTTATTAAACTTATCGTGATTGTTAATTAATTCCTCTAATTGACTGGAATTCCACTAACTCTAGTCTTTCCTTAGGAGTTGGCTAGGACTTGGGAATCTAACTAATTAGTCCACTTGACTTTCCCTTGGTCTCGTAAGGGTTAACTAAGTGGGGTTAAACTCAATTCTCATAAGAATAACTAGGATAGGACTTTCGAATTTTCATACCTTGCCAAGAGTTTATTTTATAATTATTTATTTATTTTATTTATCATTTAAATTACATGTTTCTTATTTTCAAAACCCCCAATTTACAAAACTCATAACCAATAATAAGAACACCTCCCTGCAATTCCTTGAGAGACGACCCGAGGTTTAAATACTTCGGTTATCAATTTATTTAGAGGTTTGTTACTTGTGACAACCAAAACGTTTGTAAGAAAGGATGATTGCTCGGTTTAGAAACTATACTTGCAACGAGAATTTATTCTAAATTCTAAACCGTCAATCTTCAGTTCTTCAAAATGGCGCCGTTGCCGGAGAATTGCAAACGTGTGCCTTATTATTGGTTATTGTAAATATTTGATTTTTGCTTGTTTATTTGTTTTTATTTTTGCTTTTTCGTAAATTAAGAGGTTATTGGTTTTTATTTAGTTATTAAAAATTTTTCAAAAATTTGTTCTTGGTGTTCATCTTGATCTTCAAAGTTGTTCTTCGTGTTCATCTTGACCTTCAAAGTTGTTCTTGGTTGTTTTCTTTGTTTTGATCTAAAAATTTTTAAGTTTGGTGTCATTTTATTATTTTTCTCTTTCCTCATTAAATTCAAAAATATCTTTTCTCTTTATTTTAATTAAATTTTCAAAATTTGCATTCAAAATTTTTTTTTTCAGATTTTTATTTTAAAATTTTTATCTTATCTTATCTTAGTTTTAAATTTCAAAATTCAAATCTTTTTCAAAAATCATATCTTTTTCAAAATCTTATCTTATCTTATTTCAAAAATCAAATTTCAAATTTCAATATTTAAATTCCAAAATTCAAAATTTAAATCTTTTTGAAGTCTTTATCTTATATTGTTGACTTTTTCAAAATTTAAAATTCAAATTTCAAAATTTAAAATTCAAAAAATCAAAATTCAAATTCAAAATTTAAATTTCAATAACCTTTTAATTTAAAATTGTTTTTATTTTTTGTTTTTAATTTTTATTTGTTACTATGAACTCTCACCCTTTGGCTATGAGTCTGGTTACAATTATGTTGCAGGAAGAGGAAATTACAATGAGAACAGGCATCAAGGTTGGAACAATCAAAGATGAGAGGAGCCACAAGGATTTGATCAACCCTCTTGGCAACAACCCCCTCCAATGCACTATAACCAACAAGCCCCGCCATATGCTTATGAACCACCTCCTCAACACAACTCTGGACCACCATACTCACAAGCCCCTTACCACCAAACACCACCATATGACCCTAATCCTTACCCACCGCACCAACCATAATATGAACCACACCCAGAACCACCACCTCAATATTCACCATCTCCATATCCTTATCAAGAAGAACCACCTTCCTATTATGAACTCTTTCTCCAAAATAATGAACCCTCATATCCACCCCAACCTCCAGTGGATGACAAACTTCGTGTTCTTCTTCAAGGGCAAGCGAAGATGCAAAAGGCTGTACTGGAACTCGCGACTGCCTTAACTGAGTTAGTAAATAAATTAGCTTCCCAACATCTGAGCACTCAAAGTACTCCCATGGCTACATGTGGAGAATCAAAAGAAGAGCGTAGCATGAAGGAGACACTAGAAACTTCGGTGGATAATGAGGAACATGGCTTTGTATTGGAACAAGTGGAGGAAGCCATAATAGTTGCAGAGGAAGAAGTGGTTACAGACTTAGGAGATGCAGAACCTCCATGGGAAAGTCCAATCATAGAACCTCCTTCAAAGACGTTTGAAATTGATGTTGAGGAGGATGTACAACCTCCAAGGCATATCACGGCTAAAGACTTTGAAGAAGTTGATCAAGAGATGGAGATTAAAGAAGAAGAAGAAGCTTGCAAAGAGGTGGAAGTTGTCAAAGAAGAACTCAAGAGAGTGGAGCTTGATATCACTTTGCCAAAGTTGCTGGAAACCTCTCCACTTAAGTCACCATCATCCTTCACAAAATTCAAGTGGGTAAAATTCATATCTCTTAGCTTTCTCATTCCACTTGAATATGGTTTACTTGAGACAGATGGTCAGCTTAGAGCTCTTTGTGGCTTTAAAAGCAAGAGGGAGATGGTTAGTGGTTGGCAACACAATCCTAGGTTCCTCATGGTTGGAAGCTCGAAATCTAAATGCAAGAGTTGGTGTACAGCTCAACTGAATGGGTCTAGGAAGTTGTTTGGCCGCTTTAGTGAGAATTCAGATCGCCTGCCACCCGGTTGGAACATTAATGATCAACAAGAAGACGAGTGCAAAAGCAAGGTTTGGGACCCCATAATTCATTCCAACAATCAACACTCTCGGGGCCTTGTCACTTGCTTTAACTTGAAGGTTTCTACGCCTAGTTTGGGACCCTAGAGGTTACTGGAAGTACAAACATTGGTGGAGATTCCTGGATGAGTTCAAGCACAAGCCACCATAATAGGGAGCTCACCAAGTGTCCAACTTAAGGACTTTAACTAAAAGTGCTAGGTGGGAGACAACCCACCATGGTATGATCGTTCCTTTTTCAATTTTAATTTTATTTCGTTTTGCATGCTTTTAAGTTTTATTTTATTCTATTTTTTTGAACCTGGAATCATGCATAACATTCTTATTAGCATTGCATTCTGCATACTGCATAACTATAAAAAAAAATCGCACGCGACGCGACAGCGTCGCCGACGCGTCCGCGTCATATGTGCGTTGGGAAGAAAACAAGATTGAATAGAGAGTCACGCGAAAGCATGGCTGGAGGCGTGCCTTTGGCACAAATTGATCCACGTGACCGTGTCATTGATGCGTCTGCGTCATTTGCGAAAAATGCCTCCCACGCGTCCGCGTCACCTACGCGAACGCGTGCCCTAACAATCGACGTAAAAAGGGTGTATGGCAGCAAGTTGTGATGGAGTGGGGTTGGAACCGCACTAGAAGCACAAGCACCACCACGCGAACGCGTGCCCCACGCGTCCACGTCGTTTTTCAAAGTATGGCCATTCACGCGATCGCGTCAACCACGCTACCGCGTCACCCAGATTTTTGGCAAAATGCATTTAAAACAGAGAGTTGCGCGGCCGCGAGGCTGCTCTCACGCTACTGGCACAAATCACTCCACGCGAACGCGTGACCCACGCGTCCGCGTCACTTCAATAGAAGCGCTATCCGCGCGAACGCGTGACCCACGCGTCCGCATCAGCTGCGCCGCACAGCTTATCCAAATCAGCGCCAAAAATCTTATATTTTCTTCCCCAACCCTAATTTTTCCTCCCTCCCCTCTTCCTTACTTCTTCTCATTCTTCTTATCTTTCATTTTATTTTACTTAATTTATTTGCATATTTCATTCATTGCATCTTAATTTTGTGCACATTTTTATTTTCTTTTCTAAATTCCTTATTTTTTCTTTGGTGTTAAAATTTTCTTATTTAACTATTGCATCTTCTCTTGAATTATTTTGGGTGCTTAGTGACTTGTGTTATTCTGGTTAGGTAATATTATTTAAATCAATGCCAATCTTTTATACCTGTATTACTTTTACATTGACATGAATTTATATTATCTCTCCTTACCAACACTCTCTTCCCTATTGTTACAAATTTTTGCACTCTTGATTTGCCATGTACTTCTACTGTTTTCTCACTTGCATGTTGTAGCTACCATGTAATTGAGACCCTCATTATTTGGCATTAACCCAACCATATTTTATTTGTTTTCTTATCTTTATTTCTGGGTTACTGTTCTTCTTTTTCTCTTCTTTCAAGCTGGCCACCGAAGACAGAAAAGGGAGAAACTTCTAAAAGGGGAGACAAACAAGTCCATCTGCACAATTCTTGAAGAAAAGCATCAGTTGGAACAACCCGTCCACCTGCACATCTCAGCATGCACCGAGGACGGTGCAATCTTTAAGTGTGGGGAGGTCGATACTGATCTCCATGGGTTAGCTATTTTCTTCTTTTCAACACCATTGTTTTATTTTCTTTGTTTGTTTATTATTGCATTTGCATGTTTAATTGCATGTTTGTTTGATTTTATGCATTTAGCTACTGCTTGGTTGAGAAATAATAAGTTTCTTTGTAAGACCCTATTTTTGAAAAAAATTTTTCACTAATTTAAAATCAAAATTTTTGTGTTAAACTTGTCAGAAGTTGTATTTGGAACATGGTTTTTGAGCCAAAGAACACACAACCTGTGAGATTTTGAGATTAATTACATGGTTACATTATTTAACCATAAATTTTTATTCTTGTGTGTTTTCTTTTCTATAATTGCAATCTTTGCTTTGTTCCATTCTATATGTCCATTATTTAGTGTATTTATATGCTTGTATATGATTGAGGCCATTACTTATTTTTGCTCACTTATCCCAATTAAGCCTACCCTTTTATGTCACCTTTGTTAGCCCTCTTGAGCCTTTCTACCCCTTCTTCTATTTTATAACCACACTAATAGCCTTAAGCAGAAAAACAAAATAAAAAATCCCAAATTGAATCCTTGGTTAGCTTAAGATAGATATTGTGTATAAATTAGGTATAGGGAATTTTATGGGAACATGGGATGATAGGAAAAAGTAGGGAATTAAATTGAATAAGTTATTTGAAAATTTGGGAAGCATGCTCATGTAAAATCAAAATAATTAAATTACCATGTGCATTAAAAAAAAATACTACCCTAATCAAGGATTCACTTTGTTAGCTCACTTAGCCTTATATGTACATCCTCACCTTTACCTCAGCCCCATTACAACCCTGAAAAGACCTCATGATGTTTGCATTGGTATACTAAATATTTGTTGATTGGTTAGATGAAGAACAAAGTTTAGAAAGCATGATTAGAGAAGAGTAGAGTGAATTACCCTATACACTTGAGAGACTAGAGTGATATACACTACCAGTGAGGGTTCAGTGCTTGATTCTATGTTCCCTGCTTTTATGAGCTATCTTCTCACAAGTTTACTTGTCTTTTATTATATGATTTGAATTAGTGGAATTTGAATTATTTTTGTCTTGAAAGATTTATTTACTTTTAACCAAGTAGGTAGAAACATTTTGCATGTAATTGCATTCATCTACATAGGTTGCATTTCATATATTCTACCATTCATTTTCACTCTTTTAGTTCTATTGAGCTTAGCATGAGGACATGCTAATGTTTAAGTGTGGGGAGGTTGATAAACCACTATTTTATGGTTTATCTTATGCTCAATTGAGTGGTTTTTATCAAGTCCTTGCCCACTTATTCATACAATTTTCATGTTTAATATTTTCCTTCCTGATTTTGTGCCATGATTAAAAACATGCTTCTTTGGTCTTTAAATTGTTAATATTAATCCTCTCTTATTACCATTCGATACCTTGATATGTGTGTTAAGTGTTTTCAGAGATTACAGGGCAGAAATGGCTTGGAAGATGGAAAGGAAGCATGCAAAAATGGAAGGAATACAAGAAGTTGAAGGAACTGCAAAGCTGTCAGCCTGACCCTCTCGCACTAAAACGGTCATAACTTGAGCTACAGAGATCCAAACGGCGCGGTTCCAGTTGCGTTGGAAAGCTAACGTCCGAGGCTTCGATTTGATATATAATATGCCATAGTTACTCTGATGCTAGGCGACGCGAACGCGTGCTCCATGCGGACGCATCGCAGTAACGAAAATCAGCGTGGTAGATTTCTTCTCCAGCGATTTCTGGACTGTTTTCGACCCAATTTGCGGCCCAGAAAACACAGATTAGAGGCTATAAAGTGGGGGAATCCATTCATTCATGATCATAAGCTCATAATTCATAATTTTAGGATTAGATGTAGCTTTTAGAGAGAGAGGTTCTCTCCTCTCTCTTAGGATTAGGATTAGGATTTCTCTTAGTTTTAGGATTTAGGATTATTTCTTCTTCATCACAGGTTCAATGTTCCTTTAATTTATTTTTTACTTTTATTTTATTACTTTAATTGATATTTATCTTTTTAATTTAGCGTATAAACCTTTCCATGTTAGATTTGAATTTATATTTAAACGTAGTTTGAGGTATTTCAGATTTATGATTCTTATTTAGCTTTTTGTTATATTCTTGGCTTTAATTAATTAACTGGAGGCTCTTGAGTTATTAAACTTATCGTGATTGTTAATTAATTCCTCTAATTGACTAGAATTCCACTAACTCTAGTCTTTCCTTAGGAGTTGGCTAGGACTTGGGAATCTAACTAATTAGTCCACTTGACTTTCCCTTGGTCTCGTAAGGGTTAACTAAGTGGGGTTAAACTCAATTCTCATAAGAATAACTAGGATAGGACTTCCGAATTTTCATACCTTGCCAAGAGTTTATTTTATAATTATTTATTTATTTTATTTATCATTTAAATTACCTGTTCCTTATTTTTAAAACCCCCAATTTACAAAACTCATAACCAATAATAAGAACACCTCCCTGCAATTCCTTGAAAGATGACCCGAGGTTTAAATACTTCGGTTATCAATTTATTTAGGGGTTTGTTACTTGTGACAACCAAAACGTTTGTAAGAAAGGATGATTTCTCGGTTTAGAAACTATACTTGCAACGAGAATTTATTCTGAATTCTAAACCGTCAATCTTCAGTTCTTCAAACCCATCCTTTCGCTCACCCTCCCAAATCAGCATCCTCAAAGTGCAGTCCTGTATAATACAAATTTCATCAGTGAATTGTACTATACAATGTTTTATATCTGTTAATTGAGAAACTGAGAGTAAGTTGCATTTTAATTTAGGTACATAGAGAATATTTTTCAATTCAAGTCCTCCGTCAAGAATCACTGTCCCTTGCTTACACACTATCACATGCTCTCCATCCGGTAAACCTACTGGACATCCGCGTATAGTTTTCTTTTCGCATAAATTTCCCAGGGTTCCGGTCATATGGTTGAAAGCTCCACTATCAATGATCCATAAATAATAAAAAATTCTCTTACCATTCATTTTCTCAAATTCATTTGGTTTTTGCTTGTTGATCATATCTACCAATACGTTCCATTGCTCATTGGTTAGTCTTGATATCTCATGTCTCTTGTCTTTCGTGTTGATAGCATGGCTGTGATAAACCACTATTTTATGATTTATTTTGTATTGAATTGAGTGGGTTTTGTCAAGTATTCTCACACTTATCCATATAAATTACATATTTTTAAGTTTCCTCCCTAATTTCATGCTATGATTGAAAACATGCTTCTTTGGCCTTAAAATTGCTAATTTTTAATCGTCTTTTATTACCATCGATGCCGTGATACGTGCGTTAAGTGATTTTAGGTTTTCTAGGGCAGGAATGGCTTAAAGGATGGAAAGGAAGCATGAAAAAGTGGTAAGAACACAAGAAATTGAAGTTTTGAGAAGCTGGCCTTGATGCACACGCGTGGATGACGCGTACGCGTGACCAGTGCAGCAGGCAAGCGACGCGTATGCGTGGATGACACGTACGCGTGACCAGGAATTCATTCAGCGGCGCGTACACGTGACGAGCGTCATGTACCTCAGTTACGAGAAAACGCTGGGGGCGATTTCTGGGCTGATTTGGACCCAGTTTTAAGCCCGAAAATGAAGATTAGAGGCTGCAGAGTGGGACGAATCGATCAATCAAATATTCACTTTTCATTCATACACACATTTTAGGTTTAGATGTAGAATTCTAGAGAGAGAGGCTCTCTCCTCTCTTTAGGTTTAGGGTTTCTTCTCCCAATTTCTCCTTAGGTTCAGGTTTCAGTCTTATTTTAATTTAGTTTTCTCTTACTTTTATTTGTTCTAGTACTTTAGTTATCTACTTTCCTTATTGATTCCTTTATTTTTCTAATTTAGTTTATGAGTTCATGTGTTACTCTCAGTTTTCATTAATGCAATTTATGTTTCATGTTTCTTATTATTCAATTGCTTTGTTATTATTATTTCTTTGCTTTGGTTAGTCTTAGAATTTCCTATGTCTTGTCAATTTTCTATGTTTTTATTTTATACCTTCCAAGTGTTTGATAAAATGTTTGGGTGGATTTTAATTTAGATTTTTATATTCTTAACTTGGATTGATTAATTAGAGACTCTTGAATTGTCAAAGTCTCTTATTGAATGGTAATTAAAGATTGTCGGTTAGCTTGAACTTCACTAAATCTAGTCTCTCGCTATGAGTTGACTAGGACTTGTGAACTCAAGTTGATTGTATGCACTTGACTTCCCTTCATTGGTTAGAGGTTAACTAAGTGAAGGCAATTTATATTTACCATCATAATTGACGATGATAATTAGGATATGACTTCTAATTCTCTTTCTTTACTAAGAGCTTTCTTAGTTATTACCTTATTTTTTTGCCATTTTACTTTCTTGTTTCTTATTACAAAACCCCAAAAATATATTTTTTCATAGCCAATAATAAACTACACTTCCCTGCAATTCCTTGAGAGACGACCCGATGTTTAAATACTTCGGTTAATTTTATTGGGTTTGCTTAAGTGACAAACAATCTAAATGTTGACTGAGGATAATTTGTTGGTTTAGAACTACAATTGCAACGCGACATTTTAGTGAAATTCTTTACCGACAATTTTTCTCCGCCAGACTGCCACTTCCATCAGTGTTTGCCACATTTGCACGTGCTGGAATTCCTCCAATACGTGTGCCTTGTCGTCCGTAGCCTTTGTCACCGTCTCTTCCTTCATTCCTCGGTCGATCACCCCACCATTCTGGATATCCCACAATCTGAAAGCATCCTTTAACATCATGTACACTTTTGCCACAATTAGAGCATATTGTTGATTTTTGGCTATGATCTCCTCGTCTTTTCATCCTGTTCTCTGCCTGCATTGCGAGTTCCACAACCAATTAGCCATCGTTTTCACTCTCTCCTCTTGGACTAGCATTGCGTATACACGATTCTTTAGAAATTGGTGGACCCTCTCTTCTTCCCTTCGCTTCTCAAGTTGAAAGCCAATCCCACACTTACATCCACAACACGTGCATTTGGGAATTTACTCGCACTGTGATAATTCATCCCACAATACTTTCAATTTCCCATAATACGCTGTCATGGCCATCCTTTCCTACTTGCATCTCATCAGATTTGATTTTAGTTGTTGTTTCGTGGTCTGTTCACAGTGGAAAACCGTTCTTTGATATCTTCCCACAGTATTTGCGCGTTCTCAACATACGCAACGGTTGACCGTAGGCTTGGTTTGATCGTGTTCAAGATCTACGATACAATCATGGATTAGACTGTCCACCAATCCTCAAGATCAGGTGCATCCTTTTCTGGTTCCGTGAGAGTTCCATCGATCTATGAAGTACGGACACTTCGCTGAGTTGTTGTGTCCGCGTGTCGGAAACATTTTGGACACTACACTCACCGACACTCGTCTGACATGCGTGTCTATTGTGTCCAACCGTGTTTTAATAAAAAGTAAAAAATTCTTCTCTGGACACGCTTTGACACACCTAAATACCATCACATGTCAGCGTGTTCAGTCTCATTCTTAACATATATTCTTGAAATAAATTTAGATATAGTATATATTATTATTTATTAAAACAAAAAATATTTTAAATACTTGATATAATTAAAATAAGACATTAAAAATAATTAAAAAATTAATTTATATTTTAATATCAATAAAATATCAAAATATCATTACGATTTATCTAAAAAATACTTTATATTTTATGTGTATGCGTGTGATAAACCACTATTTTATGGTATATTTTGGATTGAATTGAGTGAATTTTGTCACTTATTCTCACACTTATCCATATAAATTGCATATTTTTAAGTTTCCTTCCTAATTTCGTGCTATGATTGAAAACATGCTTCTTTGGCCTTAAAATTGTTAATTTTTAATCCTCTTTTATTACCCTTGATGTCGTGATATGTGCGTTAATTGATTTTAGATTTTCTAGGGCAGGAATGACTTAGAGATGGAAAGGAAGCATGCAAAAGTGGAAGGAAACACAAGAAATTGAAGTTTTGAGAAGCTGGCCTTGACGCGCACGCATGGATGACGCATACGCGTGACCGGTGTAGCAGGCAAACGACGCGTACGCGTGGATGAAGCGTACGCGTGACAAAGAATTTGTTTAGCGACGTGTACGCGTGACAAGCGTCACGTGCCTTAGTTATGAGAAAATGCTGGGGTCGAACACATCCAAGTGAGACCTAATTGAGAATCAATACATCCAAGTGAGAATAATGGAAAAATACATTCTGATTTGTTAGTATAATTAATGGCAAAATAACATTGAATTATTTTTATAAATATTAGGGATTCAAATAGGACGATTTAAACATTAGAAAAATAAATATGACTTATCCCAAACGTTGAGAACAAAAGACATACTTTACTCTTAATATATATATAGTTTTAAATTTTTACTGCTTATCTTTCTAATATATGTTTTCACTTCTTTTCACATATAATTTAGAGAAAATACTAATGTTGTGATTAAAAGTTAGAATCAAGATTTAATTGTTTAAAAAAAAATTTGTGTTAATTTTATAACTATCAATATAAATTTTTTTATGCTAATATCTAATTATATTTTTATATATATA
>NC_029786.2:29186174-29241725 GCF_000816755.2 Arachis ipaensis | reverse complement strand
AAATAAGTTAATTTAATATAACAAAAATCAGTTATAATTAATATTATTTTAAATTTTATTATTTAATTTAATTAAATTTAATTTATAAAAATATTTATATGTGTAGCATTACTCATTATACATGTACACCTAAATAAAATGTAAACCAAGGCTATATCATCATTTAATCACCAAAGAGTAAAGAAGAACGAAGAGGAAAAATGAAAACCCACGTATGCGGTTAAATTTTTCAGCAACCAATTATTAATCATCATTTCCCTCCAATTTTCCCACGCACGCTTTCCAAAGTTCCCAATATTTTTCCATTTTTAAATTTGACTTTACGATTAATGTATTAAATAAAATTTATTTTAAATATAAAATTTTCAGTTTGACAATAAAAAACAGAAAACCAAATTCAAATTCAAAACTCTTTTCCACGGTTCCTCTCTCTCTTATCATTCACTCTCTATCTAGGGTTTTTCCGCTGTCCAAGTTTGGTAATCGCATTTTCTCAGGTACTGAATTCATAGCCTCTGATTATGTACTCATTCACTCTTTTCTTCTGGAAAATGTCTTCTCTTTTTCTAGGGCTTTGATTTGTGTTTTAATTTTCGATTTCTTTTTTTTAAGAAAAGAAAAATTTAGCTGTTTTTCCTACTTAGCGTGATGAGTAATTGCCCTATTTTAGTTTCCCACAAAGTTTTTGGAAAATAAGCAGTGATTGGATCGGTGGATATGTTTTTAGATAAGATTATTTTCACACACTTGGGTTTATAATTTGATGTGGATGCTATGGATGTAATCTTTGTCTTTTAGTTTTCCAGCAATTCGATCTTTGTTTTGAATATCATGTTTTTATTACTAATATTTTTCCGTTCAAATGAGTGAGTGACACTATTTCCGTGCAAGAATAATATTTTATTTATGGTGAATTATACGGTAAAGATGTAAGTTTACAGATCTTTCTTTTTATGGAATGAAAGAGAGATTGAAAAAGGTAGGATCCACACTTTGAATAACAATAAAATAATAAAAAATAACTATAAAAAGAATTTATTTTCTCTCTCTATACCACTTCAATCTGTATAGTAGAGTGCCCCTTTATTTATTTGTGAAGCTTACTTCTGAACATAATCATGATAGTTGAAAAAAATCAGACCGACCCTGTTGGTCGGATCAGAAAACCGACGACCGGTCTCTAGACCTGTCCGAATTGGTCATTGGACCTAATAAATAGCAAAACCGGTGAGAACCGATTGGATTCAGCCGGGTTTTATTGAAACCAGTGAACCGACGGATTTAAAAAACCCGGACCAATTCAGAATTTTTTTTAAATCCCCCGCCCCAGAGCGACGTTCGACATTTAAAAACAAAACCCTAGTTCTGAAGCTCACCCCCAACACCCGAATCTATCTCACTTTCAGTCTCTCACTGCTCGCCCACAGACACCACCACATCATCAGAGCTCACCTCAGCGGCTCGGCCCATCTCCGTTCACCGCCAACGCACGATCTCCTCCATCTGTGCTCGACTGCTGGCGTCTCGCCGCGCCTCCGCCGCTGAGTGCTCGAGGCCTCGATCTGTGCTTCCTGCCGCGTTTCGTCGTCGTCCGCCATCACTGCACCCAACCCAACGCCTCGTTTGCTCGCGAAAATCGCCCTAGTCCTCCATCTCTGCTCGCCTCAGCTGCTAGCGTCTCGCCGCGCCTCCCTCCACCAGTGAGTGCTCGAGCTGTGCGTGGGTGTTGCTGCTCGTCGTCCGTGAGTGTTGCTGCCTGCACTGCACTGCTCGGCTGCCTGCACTGCTCGATTCTGCCTCTGCAACAACAGTCAACAACAGTAACAGGTAAGTTTTTTTTAAGTTATTCTAATATTCTATACTAATTATTAATAGTTGATTCATTGATGTTATTTCTGTTAATTTTGTTGTTGATTGATTTATGTATCTGATTAGAATATAGCAGTGGTTGAACTTGAAATGTTGAATTGGTTGAAATGTTAATGTTAATTTTATTGTTGAATTGGTTTATGAATTGGTTTTGTTGACTATGAATATGCAGTGATTTTGCTGAGTGTTGAATTGGTTTATGAATTGTTTTGCTAATTATGAATGATTGTGTTGATTGTTGAATTGGTTTTTCTGATTATACATATGCAGTGGTTTTGTTGATTGATGATTGTTGCTGCTGTAATGATGCTGATTGGTTTTGCTGTTAGTTACTTAGTTGATTGAATTTTTCTCTTTTATGGGATTTTAAGAAGGCATCATCACATACACCATCAGAAACACCATTGTCCCAAGAACAAGGATGAACACATTTGTAAGATGAAGATACATACCTAGAGTTTGAAATTACTCCTTGGACATAGTTTATGGATTGATATTCTTATTATGTCAAATTAAGATACTATTGTAGTAGTACTGACTAATTTTATGTCTATTTTTGTATAGATGTTTTTAGAATTTGAGACTTGATTGTTGCTAAAATGTGTGTGAAGACATGTATTTCAAATTTTAATTTTAAGTTTTTGACTATTTTATATTTTTATTTAAATAATACCGGGTCAACCGGCTCAACCCGTAGACCTAGTGACCTAGTAGCCCGATGCCTTGACCGAAGATCACTGGATTCATTTTGACAACTATGAGAGTTATAGTTACAAATTGATTTTATTTATTTTTTTAATTTTTTTTATGGAAATGATACAAAGTTTAGATTCTCAATATATTTGTTATGCATTTGCTAAAGTAAAAGATTTAAAAATCTTAACATGGCCTTTATTGGTTATTTATTCTTTTTTGTTTTATGTCTGATTCTAAATCACCCGATCCATACCTTTTAAGTTCCATTGACATCTCATGAATTCATGTTAAATAGCTTTTGAATTTTGTATTGGAATTATTGACTTCTAAGTTGGATTTTTATTCTTCCTTTAAAAAAAAACTTAAATTGGTCATTAATATTATATCTCATCCTTGCAACAATGTGTATATCCTAATCTTAATATTAATATGCATACTATGGTTCTTTGATTTTGTATGAGTCTAGGTTGCAGTTACTGATAACACTTACAAACATCATGATTTCCTCGACAAAACCATGTGATGATTAATATCATTTTACCACAATATAACATACTATGCGATAGTTCTTTGGAAGAATCTAAATTTCATGGTTGATTAGGTTTATATTGATTGTTGATTGTTTCTCATGAGAAAAAAAGTATTACATAATTGTACAACTTTATTCTTTGGACATCATTACTCTGCTCATGACTTATTGAATGGTCTGCTTTTGTTGTCTATTGCTTGTTGTAAACTTAAATGCTATTTGTTGTTGTGGTAGATATACAAAACTAGGATTTGTGGCTATAGAGTAGGAATAATTATATGAAATTTGTTGTTATTTTCCATGAGTAATTTTATATCTCATTGTTTTCTAGTACTACACTACTATTGAAATGTATAGATTTGTTCTTTTAAATGTGGTTATTGCATGTGTTTCCAGGTTGGTTGATATGGATTCCACAGCACAGACATACCAACATCGCCCACTTTCAATCAAGTTATGGCCCCCTAGCCAGGGTACTAGGCTAATGCTTGCTGAACGAATGACCAAGAACCTTACAACCCCATCCATTTTCTCTAGAAAGTATGGGCTGCTTAGCAAAGAAGAGGCCGAGGAGGATGCTAAGCAAATTGAAGAAATTGCTTTTACGACTGCAACCCAGCACTTTGAGAAGGAGCCTGATGGTGATGGGAGTTTTGCAGTGCAAATTTATGCCAAGGAATCGAGTAAGCTCATGTTGGACGTTTTGAAAAGAGGTCCGAGAGTGAAGGAGGATGGAGTATTGGTATCTGAAAAGGTCACTGTAACCGGTGAAACTGTTTTTGACATATCTGGTGGTCGCAGAGCCTTCATTGATGCAGAAGAGGCTACAGAACTGTTGGAGCCATTGAGGGCACCAAACTCTTATACTAAGATATGTTTCAGCAACAGAAGTTTTGGCTTGGAAGCTGCTCAAGTTGCTGAACCCATCCTACTGTCAATTAAGAATCAATTGAAGGAAGTGGACCTGTCGGATTTTATTGCTGGCAGGCCGGAAGCAGAAGCTCTTGAAGTGATGACTATATTCTCCTCTGCACTGGAAGGTTGTGTTTTAAGGTACCTTAACCTGTCAAATAATGCCATGGGTGAAAAGGGAGTTAGAGCATTTCGGTCCCTCCTAAAATCACAAAATAACTTGGAGGAGCTTTATTTAATGAATGATGGTATATCAGAGGAAGCTGCAAAAGCAGTATCTGAATTAATTCCTTCAACCGAGAAGCTCAGGGTTCTTCATTTTCATAATAACATGACTGGAGATGAAGGGGCAATTGCTATTTCTGAAATTGTGAAACGATCTGCAGCTTTGGAAGATTTTCATTGTTCATCTACCAGGGTAGGTTCTGATGGTGGTGTTGTCCTGGCTGAGGCACTTGGAACTTGTAAACACTTGAAGAAGCTTGACTTGCGTGACAACATGTTTGGTGTGGAAGCTGGAGTCGCCCTGAGTAAAGCTGTACTTGGATTTGTTGATCTGACGGAGATATACCTTAGTTATTTGAACTTGGAGGATGATGGTGCAGAAGCCCTTGCAATTGCATTGAAGGAATCTGCACCATCGCTGGAAGTATTGGATATGGCTGGAAATGACATTACTACAAATGTTGCTGCTTCTCTAGCTGAATGTATATCATCAAAACAGTTCCTTGCCAAGTTGAATTTGTCTGAGAATGAACTGAAGGATGAAGGAACAATTTTGATCAGCAAGGCATTGGAAGAGGGTCATGACCAGTTACTTGAGGTTGATTTGAGTACAAATTCAATTACTATGTCCGGAGCTAGGGTTTTGGCTAAAGCTGTTGTGCAAAAACCTAGATTTAAGTTGCTAAACATTAATGCTAACTTCATATCTGATGAAGGGATAGAGGAGTTGAAGGATATATTTAAAAGTTTACCTGATATGCTGGGTCCTTTGGATGAGAATGATCCTGAAGGAGAAGACATTGATGAGGAGGCTGAAGAAGATGCGGATCGCGATGAATTGGAATCAAAACTGAAGAGCCTTGAGATTTAGGAAGATTTATAGGACATAGACATCCAACTTTTATATTAAATTGATTTGTAGTCATGAGCTATTGTATGTTAGACTTCTGAATTCCATGTTAGCTTTAGAATCATTTAGGGTCAATTATGTTTTTCTATGGCTGTTGGTTATCTTTGGTTGGTTGATCTATTCTCTTCCTTTTATCCTAGAGCTATAGACCAGATCATCATCAGATTAATCTACCAGAATCTAAAATACGTAATATTTGCTCCTTTATTATCTATTTTTATTTATATCTTTTCCTTTATTTTACTTAAGGCCATGTAGTAGAAAGAATTTCTCAAAGTATGCTAGACATTCCCTTTATTGGCAAATGGCAACTATGTTTGAGATTTGAGATTGTTTTGGTTTTATCAATTTTCATAGTAAAGAAATTGATCTTTGTTGCGGGTGTAGACCATTCATAGATTCTTATTCTAAATAGGGAGAGCAGTAACTTTCTTCTGTAATACACTTTGTCCAATCAATGTTTATACATTATTTTTTTTAAATAAAAAAAGACAAACTATATAAGGATCACGCAAGTACTGGAACTTTCTTGTCTCTCCCAATCTTGACATTACTCCTCAAACCTCTCTTTGGGCTGCTCTTGGTTCAGCGTAGGAGTGCTGCATAATAAATACATAAGTTCAATGAGGAAAAAATACATAAGTTCATATAAAATTTATCAGGTTTGTATAGTTGAGTGTCTAAGAAATATACATTAAAAGTGTTCATCTATTGCGAGCATACTCAACAACATAGAGTAAATAACCATTTTGCATTCTGAAAGATAAAGATTTTGACAAAATAAACTTCAAAACATGCAAATGATAAAATAATCCTTCAAAGATATATATTCTATTTGACAAAATGAATCAACTAAACCGATTAACAAGATGCTAGAACAACAATCTCTTGTTATAAACTTATGAACACTTCAATAATCGGTGATATTAGTAAAGTTAGATCACAAAGGTGCAAGTTAATAGTAATTTTACCATGTTGCGAAAAGGGAAAACTTTCTTTGCATCAACACCAACAACTTTTGGATCATAATGGACAATGTTCACTGGGCGTCCTGCAGCTTGAGAACACAGTTTTGCCATTCCATCTAGAGTCACAGCACGATTACTCACACAGTTGAAGATGCTGTTCTTTGCAGCTTCTGGTTTCTCAACAGCTTAGAGAAAGCATTGAAGACAAGACCCTAACATGAGCTATGTTGGTTAATTGCAGTCCTGACCCCGGAATCAGTACTGGCCTGTCGTAAACAATCCTTGCGAATGGCACGACACACACCCTTTCTCAGAATAGCTACTACTAATAGAAAGTTATTCACAGGAACATTGTTCCTCACTAATTAGTTTTTTCGCACAGTTTATTTAGCGACAAACTAGTGTATGAATTGTTTTTCGCTAATCGTATATCAAACACTTGCGACGGAATAGTGACAACAATATTCCTCGCTATTTTACTTTTATTCGATTGAACCCCTAAGTGACTGATTTGCTAGAACATTGTCACTCGCTAAATAATTTGTGACAAATTAGCGAAAAATCGCTCTTTTTTTAGCTACAAAACTCAGTTTGTGACCGTTCATTAATTTTGCCGTTAGTGCGTCACTAATTCCTCGCTAGTTAGTGACGGATTAGTGACAAAAAATATTTCTCGCAAAAGTTCATCGCTAATTTGTCAAATTCTTGTAGTGAACTCTAGAGAATCGAGATAGCTCCTCAAACTTGTTATTGTACTCTGCCACCGTCATAGAACCTTGCTTCAACTACAACTGCTCTAACTCCTTTGCCACCCTAACCGAGTTTGGAAAATACTTCTTATAGAACTCCACTCAGAAGGCATCCTAAGTGATCACAACATCGCCTTGTTGCAGTAAACGACAAGCTCCCTGCCACTAGAATTGGGCTTCTCCTTTCAACCGATACGTGGCGAACTCTACATACTAATCTTCTGGCACTAGTTGAGCTTGCAACGCCCTTTTCATCGCCTGGAACCAGTTATCCGCCTCAGTTGGGTTGGTCGTACCCTTGAAGGTTGGTGGATTCACCTTGAAAAACGTGACCAAGGTCATCGGCCCTCCGTTGGGTCCATTTGCCCCATTATCATTCCCATTTCTGGCCTGTTGCCCCAGCATCTCAGTTGTAGTTTGCATCGCAGCAGCCATATTCTCCAAAGCAGGTATGAAGTCAACCGGATTACTCGTCAGTCCGTGTCTCTCATTTTCTCTTCGTCTACGTCCACGAGACGCCATTCGGGTTCTATTCACACCAAACAATTGATATCAAGGTGATCGGTCTCAATATCTCAAGTCAAGTACTTCAAAATTTCAAAAGCATGCTCATGAACAATTATGCTATATTTATCAGTCAGGTATCCTAAATAGCATATAAACACAATCCAGAGTATGCTCAAAAGCATAGCCAGTCCATTCCCTAGTCTCTATGGGAACGAACTGCTCTGATACCATAATGTAACACCCTACCACACTAATCCTTACGCTATAGTCCTAAATAAGAGGTGGTAAGGTATTACTACCTCTAAACGAAAAAAATACAAACATATAGTCGAAGGAGATATAGTTTAACTAGGAGTCTTGAAAGAAAGGATAAGCAAAATCTAAACCAGAATCGCGTCACACTCAAAACGATAAAGGTAGAAAGCATAGATAATAGAAAACAGAAGACACAATATATATAATCTAAAAGTTTTTATTAGGTTTAATAAAAACAATGATTTCCAAGACTCCCTTATCGGAACAGTTGAAACAAGTCTTGGACATGGTCCAGTTTATTTCAACTGTTTTCCAAACAAAACGGTCAGCCTGTTAGATACCAACATCCTTGATTCTCTCTTCCTAAACATCCGAATTCATGGTCTTAACATGAAGGAAGGATCCATTCCAGCCGCTTTAATCTATAGGATTCAATACAAGGTCATGAACACCTGTAATTCTAGGGTCCTTCTTAAATCCCAAGATCGTGAAACGACTTTGTTTGTCACCGATATGACAAAGGCCAACGTCATGATTCCGAGGCTCATAAGGTGGGATGAAATTGATCTCCCCCAGTCATGGTCTATTGATAGAGCTATCCCTACACAACCTAGACAAGCACCTCTCCTAAGAGAAATAAAACAGGATGAATCTGGAAAAGTAGAAATTTTCTTCGATAGAAGAAACTCTTTTTCCTCCAGATCAGAAGCAGGGACATCTAATGATTTTATAGAATTCCAAAATACAACAAAAGCATAATCCTGTTTTCTCCAAAATCAACCTCTAAGAGGTTTACGTAAGATACATATACAAAAGTGAAGAATACATATAACTAGGTATAAAGTATATAACCCACAAGATGAAATCTTTACTTCCTAGAGAGAATCCAGCATGCTCATAGAGGTGCATCACGTCTTGTATCTGAAAAGCAGAAAATTTCCGAAACAGGAGGAAACAAAAAAGTTCCCAACAGGGTAACAGTTCTAAAATAGAGACGATGTAAAACTACACAAATCCACTAGACAATCCTAAACTCCAACAACCAAGATCCAAGCCTAAGGTTATACTAATCTAAAATAGGATAATGTAAACTAAGCCCTTCACTAACCAATGATCCATAAACTCAAGTTCTTTTAACATTCATCTCAGCCTTTCTCTTTTCAATTCAATACCACAGAATTTTGGTATTGATTTCAGTAATTATATTCAGCAGAAACAAACACAAATAATAGGATGCAAACACAATAAAAAATAGTTATAACATATATAGCAATTAGCAATTAAACAAAAATATACACGTAGGCAATCTAAAACAATGTACACTTAAACAATTTCACATAAATGCATATGATGATGCCTGCCTTATTGGCCATGAGCTCATGTGTCGGTTATTTTGTCAAACCTGACACAAATTCGATTGGCATCTCCCATATCAATCTCTCCGTTGCGCATTCCCAGGAGGAATAATTTCGAGGGAAAGTGCCCTATCACCTTCTCCTGGAGGTATACTCAGGGGAAAATGTTTTGAGAAAGAGTGCCCTACCACCTTCCCCTGGATGCCGTAAGATTCCGTGGGATAGTGCCCTACCACCTTGCAACCAGAGAGAGATGTGGGGAAAATATTCTGAGGGAGTGTCCTAACCAACAGTCAAAAGAGTATGTGGGAGGAACATTCTGAGGGAGAGTGCCCTACCACCTTCCCCAATTTCAACATATGCAATTAAAAGAGGACGTGGGGTAAATATTTTGAGAGAGTGCCTACTGACGTGGCGGAAATTGGCGAGTTAAGAAATTATTATAAGAGATACGTTGCAAGTATAGTTCTTAACCAACCAAAATCCGCTTATCAATTTAGAAGGGTTGTCACAAAATTAGAATCAAAATACTGGGAGTATGAATCCCAGGTCGTCTCCCAACGAGTTGCAGAAAGATGCGCTATTTTATTAATCAGATGTTTTCCAAAAGGGGTTGAGTTTGATAGATAGAAAATTAAATCAGAGAATTTATGTAATTTAAATAAAAACCTTGACCGGGAGTAGATTAGTCGGAAGTCCTATCCTTGTTGGAGTTTTCTCAAGATCAAATTGATAATTGAAGGTTGCCTGCTCAGTTATCCTTTACTAGATAAAGGAAAGTTAAGCAAGTTGGAAGTCAGTTTCTATTCACAAGTTTTAATCCTCTCCCTTCGGAAGGACTAGTGTCAGTGACTAGAGGGCGACCCAACGCTAAACCCAATTATAATTTTACTCTTGAGCATTCCAACTCAAGGTTCTCCTTTCAACCAACTCCCAATCAAGTTATGGAACTACTCGCTCATTATGAATGTAAAATTCACAAAATAAGAAAGGAAAATAAAGAAAGGCATGATAAATAATAATCAAAAGGATCAATTAAAGATAAAAATAGTTCTTGTATTAATAAATTCTAAAAATAATCCAATAGTAACTCTGAATAAATTAACGATATGAAAGAGTAAGTAACAAGTAAGGAAACAAACTAGAATGATGAAGTCTTGACGGAGGTAATAACTCTTTTCAATATCCCAATCCAAAAAGCAATGAAATGAAAAATCCTAAGAACTGTGAATGTGTAGAGAGAAAACCTAGACGAGGAGTAAATTCAAATCTAAAAACTAAAATTATGCCGAATGAATATTGTTCTTGGTCTCTGCATGTTCCCTGGCTCTAATATGCTTTTCTGGGCCAAAAACTGGGTCAAAACAGGGCCCAAAATCGCCCCCAGCAAATTCTGCAGATCGCGCATGTCACGCGAGCGCGTCATCCATGCGTTCGCGTCATCTGGCGTTTTGCCTTGCCTCGGGTGCGCGTCGTCCACGCATTCGCGTCACTTGTGCAGTTTCCAATCCATGCGTTCGCGTCAGGCACGCGAACGCGTCACTGCAATTTCCTCTAATTCGCGCGGTCGCGTGAGCCATGCGTCCGCGTCGCTTCTCGCTGGTCATCTCTTCAATTTCTTGTGTTCCTTCCATTTTTGCAAGCCTCCTTTCCAATCTCCAAGTCATTCATGCCCTATAAAGCCTGAAACACTTAACACACAGATCACGACATCAAATGGAATAAAGGAGAATTAAAATACATAATTAAAAGTCTCTAGCAAGCAGTTTTCAACCATGGAGTAATTTTGGGAAGGAATTGTAAATACATGCTAAATTAATGAATAAGCGGGTAAAGATTCGATAAAACCACACAAATAAACACAATATAAACCATAAAATAATGGTTTATCACCTACCACCTTCTCCACTCTCATACTGTAACCACATCCCTAGGAGGAATAATTCTGGGGTAGAGTGTCCTACCACCTTCCCTTAGAGATAGTGCCAACTCAATACGCAAGTAGGATAACACCCAGTCCTTGCCACGCAAGTAGAACGAACCTCTGTCCTTGCCACTCCAGCCATTTAGGCCACAATCAATCAATATCAAAGTCTTTCAGCAAATTTCATAAGTTTTGAAACTCCTTAACCCTAATTCAATATTAATTTATCACACTTAGGACCATTAACCTAAATTCATTATTAATTTGTCACACTTAGGTTCATTAACCCAATCTTAGATCAGTTACTAATTCTATTATCATGTGAGTGGGAGGACACCACCGTCCTCACCGTGGGCAGGATAAAACCACCATCCTTATTTTGGCATAATTTAGCTCAGCACAAGCTGGATTTAACCTCAGCCCTTGCTCGTACAGTAGAATCAGATCATCATCAGTCTTATCTTTCATGTCTTAAGTCAATTTAGTATTCACTAATTTTATTATCCACAGACTTCTCCCAATTATCATCAACTCTGACACCTTACTTTGCAATCTCATCCAAACATATCAACCTAATCTATTAAATATGCTCACACTCATTCCAAAGCCTAAAAACTAGCTAGCGGACCTTAAACAAGGGTTACAGAGGTAAAAAAGTGAATTGGATAGGCAAAATAGTTAAAAAATAACATTTTCTTGAAAAACAGGATAGTCGTGCGTACGCATGAGTTCCCTTTCGGCGCGTCTGCGTGGAATGAGTATGAAAAACATTCAATTCTGTAATGCAAGTTGTGCATACGCATGACTTGGCTTTTGTGCGTACGCATGGTATGCGCACAAAACTCTTTCAATTCTGTAACACCTCTCATTCGCACGCATGGGTCGTATGTATGCATGACCTCAATTTTCTGCAACTTCTGCAGAATTTAGATTTTAACCATAAATTTCAAACGTGCATAACTTTTTGGTTAAAAATCATTTTCCATCCATTCTTCGAATTTCATAAACTAAACAGACCCAATTTTCATTTAAGATAAGTTTCACAGAATTTAAAGATCCGAGAACCAAGTTATAGCCCGTCGAAGTTGGTTAAAAATATGTTTTTACCAATTATCATTAGATCAACAATTCCACCTACTCATTTATCCAATTCCTATCAAACCAGCCCCAAAACATTCCCTCACAACTTATTACAAAATTATAACCATTCCAAACCTAATCAACTCAATTTTAACTTATATATCACAATCCATCAAATTATCCATTCACAACACAACACACAATACTTATACATTCAAAATTCACATCCACACTAAAAATCACTCATCCTCATCATTATTTCAACATATGGAAATGAGGTAACACCACCACTTACCTCAACTTACCAAGTAGGAGATTTCTTATCCTATCATGGCCTTCGGCCCAGATTTCACACCGATTACCATTATAAACAATCAAACCATAACCCCATACTCAATTCACTTTACACAAATACATTTATATTATTCAATAACCATTCTATTCATAAATCACAATCAATTAATCAAAACAACTACCATTTTTATTCAATTCTATCCTAGGGACAGTTAACCTAATCATTTACATAATTTTATACAATGCCTACTTGATACAAAAACCCGTATCTCTTAGACGGCGGCCCCAAATTCTCGAATCTTTTCCGTCGGAACTCAAGCCTCAACTGAAATCCTCAGCACTTTGATCTTTGCAATCACTCCCGCACCGAAAACCACGCCAAGCAAGTTCTGCTTCACGGTAAATTCAATCCAAACAAGCTCTACTCCATCTAATCACATATTTCCACACAATTCAACCTAGGTTTTCACATAAAATGGAAAAAATTAGGGAATTGAAATTCTTTACCTTGTCTCATACAACCTTGGGTTAAAACTCCATTAGAACTCAAGGTTGAACCTCCTCTAAATATCAAAAGTTGAAACTTCTCAATAACTCAACCCCAAAAATGTAAAATTAAAGAGAATAGAAAATTGGGCAAGAATTTTATATTTACTTACCACAATACCTAGATAGAATTGAAGAGAAATCTGAGACGAATGCGTGGTCACAAATGGCTCATCAATCGGAGCTCTAGATTGAAAGTTATGGGTAATTGAAAGAGATGGTTAATTGTGACATTGGAGTTTCCTCACTCTCTTATCTCCTATCCATTCCCTCTCTCTATTACTAAGGGAAATATGCTAAAATGGTTGCTAAGTGTGAATTTATATGTTTGAGCTTAGGCTCGGTGAAGGCCCATTACGGGTTCTAACTCGTCTAGTTCAACTTTGGACCAAAATCTTTAAGATAAGTGTCTGGTTTTCTATTCTAAATCTTTTTCTTCTCATCTCTACAGTTTTAATTTTCACACACGCAGTACCAAACAGATTTAAGCTGGTACAACTGATTTTAACGTCGTTACGCATTTTTTCGCAATTAATTATTTACCTTTTTTTTGGGTTTTACAATAGGTGGGTAAGTTTAAATATGAACTTTTGTGTAAAATTAAAGTGTAAAAGAATTTTGTTTAAGAGGCCATTAAAATGGTGAGAAAAAAGGGCCTGCACAGTTACAATTTAGTCTAAAATTGACATAATTTAAAATTTAAATTACGTAAAAGCAAGGTGAAAATGTGACATTTCTAATAGAAAATAATTAATTCAACGAGATTTAGAAAATCATTTGTTAAGTGTCTAGTAAAGGTTGGGCTTGAGTGAGGAGTTGGTGGAATGGATTAGATGTGTGATTGACAACAGAGACATTGTGGCTTATGAGGACGGGCTAATAGCTGATTAGGGATCATTGTGTTGTCTTGTCATTCATTCCTGACCTTGGAATTAGTAGTAACATTTGTGCTTAAATAAGATATCACATAATTTCAATAAGGGAAATTACTTCTATTAATACCTTAACTGGCCACATCTGTAAACCTCAGAAAATTAATGAATAATTAGCCAATAAATTAATTATTATGCAAAGAGGTTAGAAAATTAAATTTTTATAATCTAGAGAGGTAAAAAAATTTAAAATACGAATTTGACACTAATTTTAAAAATTTTAGCCCAAAAGTTGGCCAATAGGCCGAACCGGTTAGACTGGGCCCAAGGCCCAACATATAAAACACTCAACTCAACCTTTTCTTTCTCAAAATGATATGAAGCACGCTGAGGATGAAGAGAAGTGAGGAATGAACCATAACCCTTCCACTTTACCCTTCCACTTTCAATTTCAAATCCTTCTAACTTTCAATTCGGAGCTTCGATCGCCACATCGTTTGCAACCACGCGACCACCGCGTTGAACTCTTCAAAATCATCCAAACAACTGTAAGGAATTGACAATTTCTCACCGAGCCTTCTTCTCTGAAAATTCAAAAATTTTGGATTTTGGTATTGAGGAATTGAATGATTTTGATGGTTTAGGTGAACTCTAGCAACGGGTAATCACTGGGTTTCATCTAATACACTTGTGGGTACGGTAAGAAACTATTAAAGCTTTGTGAAATTATTGGATTAGTAAATTATATGTTAATTATAGTGATATTGTATGAATTAGATTGTGTTTCATGTTGATTTGGAGTCCAATTGGTGGTTTGGAACGAAATTCTGGTGGTTGAGCTTGCGGAGTTGATATTTAGAGACTTGGAGCTTGTGGAGGAGAGGTTTTTGAGGTGTTCCTGGTTTAGGAAGCAACTGGCCAAGGTAAAATTTTAGTTTCTCGTAGTTAATGTATAATATTACGTGAAAACTTAGACTAGTAGACCTTAAGTTAGGAATGAACTAAATGAATTGTTGAGTGAATTGTTTATGTAGTATATGAATTGTGAATGAGATTGAATGAGTTATATGTGTTGGAGTATGATTTGATGATTATAAGATGATGATATTAACACACTATGAAGTAGAGACATTTTGCTAAGCTGTCGTGTCTATGTGTTGGACACATTTTGGATATATTTTAGATACGATATTTATCAACATTCGTCTGACACACATGTCTGTTGTGTCCAACCGTATTTTAATAAAAAATATATTTAGACGACACACCTAAATATCATTATGTATATAAAAGTTGGGGGGCCGAGGCCGCCACTCGCCCCCCTTATGTCCGTCCCTGGTGTCAATGCATTATAATTAGCACACGATGGATTGAGATAACACATATTTCTTTTTCTTAAATAGTGGTTTCGAATTCAAATTTAGTTTTAGCCAGGATCAAATTTGCATGATCATACTTGAATCTACACACTTAAACTATTCTTAAGAGAATCATAAGACATACATACACTAGGGCACACATCCGAATAAACCAAGCTTATTACTAAAAAGAAATGATATATATGGTTTATATTCTAAACAAGAAGCTAATTAAGTAGGCAAAAGTCCAATCATCATTCTGAAAGGCTTACAAACTTAATAAAGAAGCTTTCATTTTGAGAAGTGTAAGCAGTCTATTATATTATTCAGAATATTCTTTTTGCATCTAATTTTTTAAAGTACATTTAATGTGTGTGATAAAGTTATTTACAATCACTTTTTTTTATCACTTGAAGCATTTCATAAATTTTGTTAAAAAAGTTAAGAATAAATGATTGTAAATATTTTTGCAACACACATTATTTTATACCCTATATATATATATATTGTAACACCCTAATATTCAAATTCTTATACTCGAGTCATAAGTCAATGATAATAAGCTGGTATGACTCTCAAGAGGGATTTTTAATACATAATTATAAGTAAAATAGAAAGGAGTATTAATCGAGAAGTTGAAAAGAGTAAAAATAAAATTGCAAAGTCGTATCACTCACGCATCGACAACTTAAGATGAAGCGTGAAGTCGAAAGCGATATACAGATGAAGGCATAAAGGAGAATAAGAGAAGGACAGTATATAGATATATAACATAAGTAAATAGCCACTAGTTGTGACCCGCAAAGTTTAGGCCAGCTAGGTACAGTATGAAAGTAGTTGACAACAGTATCTCCTAATCTCTCCCAAAAGAAACATAAGAGCCTCTATAGGCAAGTTCAAAAGAGTTCAATACATAATATAAGCTTTTCAAAATAAAGGTAGAAAGATTCTAAGCAAAATATAAAGTAGAGAATATAAAGATCTTCGCCATCTCTCAGATGAACCACAGCTCACTTCTGAGCACCTGGACCTGTATCTGAGAAACAACAGATATATACGGAATGAGAACCCCCGACCCATGGGTTTCCAGTACGGTAAAAGTGCCAAATAAATACAATGCATTGTAATAAAAACTCACTAAGCATCCTAAACTTCCTTTTCACCAAATATTCATCCTCTGTTCTCGCTAATCCATAAATAGGCAGCTGTCATAAGGGAATGCTAAATCTGATTCATATTCCTCATGCTTCCCAATTTTCTAACTCTCCGACGATTCACAATCAGAATTATAAACGAAACCATCCCCAGCCATTCTATCTCAGCAATTCTATATCGTTACCTCATATCCTCACATGGAGCAAGTGAAATCACTTCACTGCATCTACCCAGGGAGCTCAAATTATCTCATTCTGTACCTGGAGCAAGTGAAATCACTTCACTGCGTCTACCCAGGGAGCTCAAATTATCTCATTCTGTACTTGGAGCAAGTGAAATCACTTCACTGCGTCTACCCAGGAAACTCAAATTATCTCATTCTCTACCTGAAGAGCCGTTTGCGGCCACGTGTCTCTCTTCTCCTCCTCTTCGAGTCTATATCTAAGTTTTGTGGTGAGTATTTAACTCTCCTCCGCCCAGTTTTGATTTTCCTCTTATATTTCGAATTTGGTTTGGCTTTTGAGAAAATCTTGTGATTTTGGTTGTTTAGGGGTACTCTAGTATGAGCCATTAGTGATATTCATCACAAAATTTTGTGGGTTAAGGTAAGAAACCCTCTAACCCTTGTGATTTATCAATTACATGAACCCTAGGTTGATTATTAGTGTGAAATTAGTTATGTTAGAGTATTGGTTGATTTTGGTTAACAATGGGAGGTTGGTACTGCTTGTGGAGCTTTGGTGAGGCTTGGAGCTAAGGGTTGGTGGTGACTTCCAAGAAGGAGCTCAATTAATTTGGCTACAAGAGGTATGGTTTAAGTTTCATTTAAGTACCATGTGGTGTGATGAGAATTCCTAGGCTAGATGCCCCTACGATTAAGTTTGGATTGTGTAAATGGTTGGTACTAATATGCATAGTTGATATGTAATGTAAATTAATGATTGGGTTGAGAATTGTGTGAAATTGTATATTTGGTGTGTTGAGGATTTGATGAATTGGATAACGAATATTGGTTTGTAGAATATGCATTTAAATTGTGAATTTGGGCCGGAGGCCGTGAATCTTGGGCTGGAGGCCGGAAAGAGGTAAGGAAGGTAAGTTGTTATGTGTATTGTGTGATGATATAAGAGATTGGATGGATTTTAGATATTGAACATGTGAATAATTGGTTTGGTTATTGAATAATAAAGTTTGAGGAATTGAGGTGTGAAATTTGATAGTTTTAGGTGAAATTGTGTAGATGAGGTAGGTTTGGTTTTGGTTGAGTGTAATTATGTGAATGTGGTTGGGTTGTGGTCATTTGGATGAGTGAAAATGAATTTGGCTTGTGAACATTGGGAAAATTGGTGATTTCTATTTTTGGGTAAAAACTTATTTTTGACCAACTTTGGTAGTCCGTAACTCGGTTCATGGAGTTTGGAATTCTTCAAAATTGAATATTTATGAAAGTTTATTCAACGATCTTTCCAACGGTTCAGAAATGGTTGAAAAAGGAATTTTGTAGAAGAAGTTATGTATGTAGGAAGTTTGGGGTTTAAAAATATAATTCTGCAGCTTTTTAACTTAGTAAATTTTTTGGTAAAACGTACCCCGACGCGCACGCATGGCCGATGTGTACGCGTCGCTGCACTAATGCGAATGCCTCAAAGAAACTCCAGAGTTTTGTGTGGGAACTGTGCTGGTTTTGTGCGAGGAGCACAAAACGCATCCACGCGTACGCGTGGCTGAGGCACACGCATCACTCTACTTTTCTGACTCCCACGCGCGCGCATGGTCGACGCTTACGCGTCATTCTACTTTTTCACCTTCCACGCGTACGCGTGGGCGACGCGCACGCGTGATCCTGTTTTCAGCAAAAGTTGATTTTTGAATTTCTAAAGCCAAATTTCAGACTTCTAAGCCTCCATTTTCATCCTCTAAGTCCTAAATCTTTATAGTATGCCTAGTAATGAAAAGAAGTTAGGACATGTGGTAACTTGTGGATGAAGTAAGGTGACAATCAATGATGAGTGATGAGTAATGATGATTGTATGAGTTACTGAGGGTGATGATGGAAGTGCGGTGTATGCCGTGAGCCGAAAGGCTGTATTTAATAAGGATTATTGGCTGGTTATGGGTTATGTTATGAGTCGGATGGCTATGATAAATATTGATTTATGGCTGGAAATGAAAATATAACTTTGAATGATTGTTTTATCTTGAGCTCTCTTTCTTGAAAGTGCGACCCCAGATAAATGAAGGAAGGTGAGGATCCCTTTCCCTGTTCTTCCTGGTATGTAAAATCGCCCCCAGCGAGATGGTGGGAGGTTAGGATCTCCTCCTTGGTTCTTCCTGGGCATATGAGAACGTACCTCTTGGGTAGATGCAAGGGGTGTGGTCGTGCCCCACTTTCTCCAGGTTGGTTAGTATAGAGGCTCCCCGGGTAGACGCAAGGTTTGTGGTTTTGCCCCACTTGCTCCGTGATGTGGTGAAATATACCTGCCTGGTTAGATGCAGTGGCATTGATCCACTTGCTCTGGGATGTGGTGAGACATACCTGTCTGGGTAGATGCAGTGGAGTGATTCCACTTGCTCCGGGTTTGGTTTTGAGACTCCTAGGGTAGAGGTAGTGGTTAGCCCCTACTTGCTCCCTGTCGAGTATGATTAGAGATTGAAACTATTTGAGTCTCGGATTTCCTTGTGTAGATACAGTGAGTTGGATCCACTTGCTCGAGGTTGAGATCCGAGATTCTGGTGACCCTATGTCGTAAATGTGGCCGGACACTGTGAAAGTTCCGGATGAGCTCGCCCCCGTGAATAAACACCAGTATGGGTGTTGTGTGATTATGATTATGATTGTGAATAACTCGAGTTGGGGATGCACGACAGAGAGACAGTCCAATGGTTAGCTACCAGGACTTGTTGGGTTGGCTTTATAACCAACAGATGAGACTCATCAGCCATAGGGCAGGCATACATCACTTGCATATGTTTGAATTATTTGGGTTTGCCTATTTGTTTTGGATTGCAATATCATATATGCTATGTTACCTGATTATGTGCTACTTGTTCTACTTGTACTTTAATTGTGTATTACTTGCCTGTATTGCTTGTGTTTGTATAACTGAGAGGTCCTTTATGCTGGTGTCGATTGACGCTGAGGGCTGTTCTTGTTGAAATGGAATAATGATATGATTATTTAAAATGATGATTATTTAATGAGATAATTTGAGTTCCCTTGGTAGATGCAGTGAAGTGATTTCACTTGCTCCAGGTAGAGAATGAGATATTTTGAGCTCCCTGGGTAGACGCAGTGAAGTGATTTCACTTGCTCTAGGTGATGATATGAAGTATTGATATAGAATTTCTGAGACAAAATAACTGGTGATGGTTTGGCTTATGATTCTGATTCTGATGTGTTGGAGAGTTAGAAAGTTGGGAAGCATGAAGAACATGAATTAGATTTAGCATTCCCTTATGACAGTTGCCTGTTTATAGATTAGCGAGAACATATGATGAATATTTGGTGAAAAGAAGTTTAGGATGCTTAGTGGGTTTTTATTACAATGCATTGTATTTATTTGACACTTTTACCGTACTGGAAACTCATGAGTCGGGAGTTCTCATTCCGTATGTATCTCTTATTTTTTAGATACAGGTTCAGGTGCTCAAAAGTGAGCAGTGGTTCATCAGAGAGATGGAAAAGATCTTTATATTATCTACTTTATATTTTGCTTAGAATCTCTCCACCCTTACTTTGAAAAACTTATATTATGTATTGAACTCTTTTGAACTTGCCTTTAGAGGCTCTTATGTTTCTTTTGGGAGAGATTAGGAGATACTGTTGTCAACTATTTTCATACTATACCCTAGCCCGACTAAACTTCGCGGGTCGCGACTAGTGGCTATTTACTTATGGTATATATCTATATACTGTCCTTCTCTTACTCTCCTTTATGCCTTTATCTATGTATCGCCTTCGACTTCACGCTTTATCTTTAAGTTGTCGATGCGTAAGTGATACAACTTCGCGATTTTAATTTTTACTCTTTTCAGACTTCTCGATTAATACTCCTTTCAATTATACTTTTATTTATGTAATAAAAATCCACCTTGAGGGTCATACCGCCATAATATCATTGACTTATGACTCGAGCATAAGGATTTGAATATTAGGGTGTTACAATCTCCTAATCTCTCCCAAAAGAAACATAAGAGCCTCTATAGGTAAGTTTAAAAGAGTTCAATACATAATATAAGCTTTTCAAAATAAAGGTGGAAAGATTCCAAACAAAATATAAAGTAGAGAATATAAAGATCTTTACCATCTCTCAGATGAACCACAGCTCACTTATGAACACCTGGACCTGTATCTGAAAAATAAGAGATATATACGGAATGAGAACCCCCGACCCATGGGTTCCTAGTACGGTAAAAGTGCCAAATAAATATAATGCATTGTAATAAAAACTCACTAAGCATCTTAAACTTCCTTTCACCAAATATTCATCCTATGTTCTCGCTAACCCATAAATAGGCAACTGTCGTAAGGGAATGCTAAATCTGATTCATATTCCTCATGCTTTCCAATTTTCTAACTCTCCGATGATTCACAATCAGAATTATAAACGAAACCATCCCCAGCCATTCTATCTCAGTAATTCTATATCATTACCTCATATCCTCACATGGAGCAAGTGAAATCACTTTACTGCGTCTACCCAGGGAGCTCAAATTATCTCATTCTCTACTTGGAGCAAGTGAAATCACTTCACTGCGTCTACCCAGGGAGCTGAATTACCTCACTCGATAATCATTATCATTATTCAACTACATAATCAACTCATCTCATCATGAACAGCCCTCAGCGTCCACCGACACCAACATGAGGGACCTATCAGTTGTACAAACACAAGCAATACAGGCAAGTAATGCATAATTAAAGTACAAGTAGAACAAGTAGCACATAATCAGGTAACATAGCATATATGATATAGCAATCCAAAATAACTAGGCAAACCCAAATAATTCAAACATATGCAAATGATGTATGCCTGCCCTATGGCTGATGAGTATCATCTGTCGGTTATAAATCCAACCTGACAAGTCCTGATAGCTAACCATTGGACTGTCCCTCTGTCGTGCATCCCCAACTCGAGTTATTCACAATCATAATCATAATCACACAATACCCACACTGGTGTTTATCCACGGGGGCGAGCTCATCCAGAACTTTCACAGTGTCCGGTCACACTTACAACATAGGGTCAGCAGAATCTCGGATCTCAACCTGGAGCAAGTGGAGCCGACTCACTGCATCTACCCAAGGAAATCCGGGACTCAGATAATTTCAATCTCAAATCATACTGGACTGGGAGCAAGTGGGGGCTAACCACCGCATCTACCCCAGGAGTCTCAAAACCAAATACGGAGCAAGTAAATCAATGCCATTGCATCTACCCAGGCAGGTATTTCTCACCACATCCCGGAGCAAGTGGATCAATGCCATTGCATCTACCCAGGAAGGTGTTTAAAAGCTCAACCTGGAGCGAGTGGAATCACTACTACTACTGCTACTACCCAGGCGTCACAATCTCTGACCTAGAGCAAGTGGAACGAACCACAACCCTTGCATCCACTCGGGGAGCCTCTATACTAACCAACCTGGAGCAAGTGGGGCGCAACCACAACCCTTACATCTACCCAGGAGGTACATTTTCATATGCCCAGGAAGAACCAAGGAGGCGATTTTACAATACCAGGAAGAATAGGGAAGGGAATCCTCACCTTCCTACATTTCTATGGGGTAGCACTTTCAAGAAAGAGAGCTCAAGATAATACAATCATTCAAAGGCATATTTTCATTTCCAGCCATAAATCAATATTTATCATAGCCATCTAGCTCATAATATAACCCATAACCAGCCAATAATCATTATTAAATACAGCCCTTCGGCTCACGGCATACATCGCACTCCCATCATCACCCTCAGCAACTTATACAATCATCATTACTCATCATTCATCATTGATTCTCACTTTACTTTATCCTCAAGTTACCACATGTCCTAGCTTCTTTTTATTACTAGGCATACTATAATGATTTAGGACTTAGAGGATGAAAATGGAGGCTTAGAAGTCTGAAATTGGGCTTTAAAAACTCAAAAACCAACTTTTGTTGAAAATAGGGTCACGCGTGTGCGTAGCCCATGTGCACACGTGGAAGGCGGAAAAGTAGAGTAACGCGTGAGCGTCGCTCATGCGCACGTATGGGAATCAGAGAGATCAAGTGCCGCATGCGCGTCAGCCATGCGTATGCATGGGTGCGTTTTGTGCTCCTCGCACAAAACCAGCAAAGTACCAACGCAACTCTCTGGATTTTTTACTGGGCATTTGCATCAATACAGCAACGCGTACGCGTCGGCTAGGCGCACGCATGAGAGAGTAAAAATTGTAAGTGACGCGTGCGCGTCGGCCATGCGTGTGTGTCGGAGTACGTTTTACCAAAAATTTTACTAAGTTAAAAAGCTGCAGGATTACATTTTCAAATCTCAAACTTCCGACACACATAACTTCTTCTACAAAATTTCCTTTTCAACCGTTTCTGGACGGTTGGAAAGATCGTTGAACAAACTTTTATAAAAATATAATTTTGAAGAATTCCAAACTCCGAGGACTGAGTTACGGACCGTCGAAGTTGGTCAAAAATTAGTTTTTACCCAAAAATAGAAATCACCAATTTTTTCAATGTTCACAAGCCAAATTTATTTCCACTCATCCAAATGACCACAACCCAATCACATTCACACATTTAATATCTAAAATTCATCCAATTTCTTATATCATTACACAATATACACATCAACTTACCTTCTTTACCTCTTTCTGGCCTCCGGCCCAAGATTCACGGCCTCTGACTCAAAATTCACAATTTAAATGCATATTCCACAACCAACATTCATTATCCAATTCATCAAATTCTCAACACACCAAACATACAAATTCATACAATTCTCAGCCCAATCATTAATTCACATTACATATCAACTATGTATATTAGTACTAACCATTTACACAATCCAAACTTATCCTAGGGGCATTTAGCCTAGGAATTCTCATCACACCACACGGTACTTAAATGAAACTTAAACCGTACCTCTTGTAGCCAAAATAATTGAGCTTCTTCTTGAGAGTCTCCACCAACCCTTAGCTCCAAGCCTCACCAAAGATTCTCAAGCAATATCAATCTTCCAATTGTGCACCAAAATCACCCAATACTCTAACATAATCAATTTTCACACTTATAATCAACCTAGGGTTCATGAAATTGATAAATCACAAGGATTTGAGTACTTCTTACCTCAGCCCATATGAAATAAGGATAGAACCCATTTAGAATCCATGTTAGAGTATCCCTAAACAACTAAAATGACAAGATTTTAACACTAACTACCCAAAAATGCGTAACAGTAGAGAAATTCAAAAATTAGACAGAGATGAGTAGAATACTTACCACAATAACTATATAGAATGAAAGAAAATGAGAAGAGCGACGCGTGGCCACAAATGGCTCGTCAATCGGAGTTCTGGAGAGAAAGTTATGGTGATTTGAAGTTTGATGAAATTAGGATTTTCTCTCTTCTCCTCTCTTCTTCATTTCAACACCCCACACCCCCTTCTTTAGGGTAAATGAGCTGAAATGCTCATAACTAAAGTTATGCTCATAACACGTGTGTGAATGTGACTTGTGGGAGTGGGGTGTTGACCTCAGTTCCACCGCCTGGGCTGTCCACCGAGCGTATTGCTCGGTATGATCTTTTCCTAGCTGAATTTGAGTGTCCTCCGTTGGCGTATCCTCCTAAAATACAATTAATTATACCTCGGGGCCTTTTGTAATTGCTCGGTGTTGCCTTTTCTTTGCCCCGATGTGGTTGTTCAGGTAGGTCATTGGTTGTAGATGTGGGACGTTTATGCATGTGGCCTCCAATATATTTGTCGAGGTGGCCTTGCCGAGCCAATCTTTCCAAGAGGTCTTTTGTCACTACACAATCGTCGGTAGTGTGGCCGTGCTTTTGGTAGAATGCACAATATTTGGACTTATCCACGTTCTTAGCATCTTGATAGGTACCGACCTTCCTTGGTGGTTTGATTAACTTTAAATTCAGGATTTTTTTTATGATGTCCTCACGTTTGGTGTTGAACTGCGTGTAAGAATCAAATCGGGGAGTTAGCTTAAAATTTTTCTTATTGCTTTGGACCTTGTCGTCGTCTCTAAAATGTGTTTTGTCTGACTTTCGAGCTTGTCTTAGTTCCTCGATATCAATTTGGCCTTTGGCCTTTTCGCGGAACTCGGCGAGAGTCTTCGGCTTAGCCACAGCAATGGTTTCTTGGAACTTCCCAGGCTGGAGTCCACTTTTGATTGCGTGAAGATGGACTTCAGGGTGAAGGTCTGGTATGCTAATAGCGACCTTGGTGAAGCAAGTCATGTAATCCTTCAGGCTTTCATTTTGGCCTTGCTTGATTGTATTCAGATAATCCGAGTCATGAAGGTAAATTGCAGATCCGTCAAAGTGCTCTTCAAATAGCTTCGCCAGCTGCTGAAATTGCGAGATAGAACCTGCAGGCAAAGCACACAACCAGTCAAGTGCAGGACCGTCTAAATAATTTGGAAAACAACGGCATAAAACAGTATCTGATGTACCATTGACAATCATTATTGATCGGAACTTTTTGAGAAATTTCTTCGGGTCTCCGAGCCCATCATAAGGTGTGAGGGTTAGTGGTAGGGTGAATCTCTTCGGCAATTCGAAGTTCATCACTTCTTCTGTGAAGGGTCCTACAAGTTCGTCGGACTCTTCCTTTTCATCTTCGGGTTGAACTTCGTCGGGTCGAATAGTCTCCGAGACATGAGAGGGCTGGGAATGATGCTCATTATCTTCTGGTTGCTGGTGATGAGTGTCGTTATGTTCTATTCGAGCATGGTTCAGTTCAGCGATTTGAGCAGCCATTATTTGATTTTCGTCGGCCATTCGTTGATTGGCTTGTTGTAGCTCAGCTACCATTCGCATAAGTTCGGATAGTGAGGGAGGTGGTACGTCAGCCATGGGTGCGAGCAAAAACAATGGGACCAAAAGAAAGAATTCTATATCTTCGGCCCCACGGTGGGCGCCAATTGATCTTGCCTGCGAAATAGGTCGGTTGTTGATTGCCGAGCTATCACCACAAAAGCTTAAACACCCGATCCTCGAATCCGAGCTTTCTTCCTTCCGAAGGGATGTGAGAGTACGAACAATGAAAAAAGGGAGGAGTATACCTGCAAAGGCACTCCGAAACTTAAGTCAGTATATTGTATTCTCTTAAAAACTTACCTTGGTAGAATAGTTTACCTTGCTTTATATGATGAGTTCCTCGTCTATTATGATTTTGGCATTAATCGTCAGTTTCGAAATGATTGATATTGTAACTGATTGATATGCCATTTGAACGTCAGTTATGGTAAGAGTATTATTCTGACCGAGTTATGGCTCATAATAGGTCGAGCTTATAACGAGTGGCAGTTACAACTCTTAGTGACAACGGCTATAACGCTGAGTTATAGCTCGCATTTAAGGCCGACCATATCATAGCCCCCAAGCTTGACCTGAGGAAAAAATTTTTAATGAAGCAGGTTGTGCTTATTTAATGATTTATAACTCAGTCAGACAGGTTATTGAGTGAGCCCCCAGTTCAACTTACTTCATTAAAAATAAAATAGTTGTTTTTAGTGACATGGGGACTCACGTTTCCCCTTTTACTGAGGAGAGAGGGGCATTTATTATTGCATTTAAAATTTTGGTCTGTTTCCAATGTCTGCTGCGTCGTTTGACGTGACTAAGGAGCAGTTAGATCATTTTGAAGCTTTGATTTGTGGTGTTACTCTTATTCCTTTGTTTAATGCTCCATTTGTTGCTTTGTTTCATTTGCCGTTTGGTTTTTCTTATTCTTTGAGGACAGAATGAGTAAGAGAGGTATGTGTGTTTTATCTTTCTATTTCTAATTTTTTTCTTGTTCTTTCATTCCCATCTCTGTGCTACCTTATGTTTTGTTCGTAATTGGTTTTGAAAAAGAGGAGAAGGATGAGATTGACTGGTCTTATGAGTGGGTTAATGATGATGTGAAGTCTCGGGTGTCGTTGTTTCTTGATGAAGCTTCTGTGAAGGAGGTGGATGTGGAGAGAGTGGTAAGGGTAGGTTCTGGTTTACAGGTTGAGTTGTTACCGTGTAGTGTGGATGACAGGGTATATCATCGAGGGCAAGGGTTTGAGTTTTTCTACATGCACAGCTGTGTGCTAGAGGAACTGAGAGTAAAGTTGCCATTTACTGATTTTGAATGTCGGCTATTGAGGCAGTTGAATTGTGCTCCATCTCAACTTCACCCAAATGGTTGGGCTTTTCTTCGTTCATTTGAGATTCTGATGGAATACCTGGAAGAGACGCCATCAGTGGATTTATTTTTTTCTTTATTTCAAGCAAAAGGGGGGTGTGGAAAGGGGGTTGGATTAATCTTAACAGTATCCCTGGCTTTGGCATTTTCAGGTTGTATAAATCTTCCTTCAAGGATTTCAAGGAAATGTATCTTAAGGTTAGGAACTTGGAAAAGGATTTCCATTTTTATATTGATGAGTATTTGGCAGAGAGGTTTCCATTGTGGTGGTGCTCGGAATCTCAGAACATACTCGGTCCCGAGGTTATATCTCCGAGGAATATTTGTTTGATTGAATTCTTGGTTGAAAATATTGGTCGTAAGGATTTGATTTCTATGTATAAGTTAATGAAGTGGGAAGAAGATAGAGATTCGGTGGTAGAGTACCTGGGTGAGTTTAGGGTTCTGTTTTGCTTGTTTATGATTTTCGTACATGTTTCTGATAGGTTGTGTTTGGTTTTTGTAGGTGGCAAATATCCTGGTGTTTCAGCTACATCACTTAGATCTCGATTCAAGAACAAAAATTTAGAGAAAGAAATATCCTCGTCGAATCGTGAAAAAGTGGTTAGGGCTGGAGAAGTTAGCCAGCCTTCACGTGGGCGTACGAAGGTAATTCTGAAGAAGAGAAAATCAAATGTGGTGGAGTTGTCTGAGGATTCGAGTGGGAAGGGGCGGGGGGTTCCTTTGGAAGAGATACAAGCTTTTATGGGTAATCAGAAAAAGCTCCATGAAGTGTCTGGGACGAGCGAGGGTTTATCTGTGTGGGGAAAGGAGTATCCCTATATGGCTGTGGTTGACGAGTATTGTCAATCTTCTGCCGATGTCTCTCTTGCGAATGAGGTTGGAGAACTGGTGATCGGATAATACATGCAGGTATGTTCCGAGTTTATTTGTTCTTTTATGTTGTTGTAGTGAGAAAAAATTTTTTGAGCTATATTTGGTAATTTTTGCCTAGGTTGTGGGTTTGCGCTTGGCCAGTCTTGGGCGTAGCCAAGAGTTGAAGCACAAAAAGGCTTCTGTGGAAAGGGAAGATCTTGCTTTGGTAAAAGAGGAGCTCAGGAAGACTAAAGCTGTTCTTGCCGAGCTTGAGAATAAGTTGAGTAATGCTGAGAAGTTGATGAAGGAGACTAAAGATAATTATGCTAAGGATGTCGAAGATTTGAAGAAAAAGGAAGGTGATTTGGCTAGAACAGAATCTCGGTTGATTGAGGTTACTGCTCAGCTTAAAGAGATCAGAAAGAAGAAGAGTGATGAGATTCTGGATTCCTTTGTTGAAGGGTTTGTGATGAGCGGATAATTTATACGCTTTTTGGCATTGTTTTTAGTATGTTTTTAGTAGAATCTAGTTACTTTTAGGGATGTTTTCATTAGTTTTTATGTTAAATTCACATTTCTGGACTTTACTATGAGTTTGTGTATTTTTCTGTGATTTCAGGTATTTTCTGGCTGAAATTGAGGGACTTGAGCAAAAATCAGATTCAGAGGTTGAAGAAGGACTGCTGATGTTGTTGGATTCTGACCTCCCTGCACTCAAAGTGGATTTTCTGGAGCTACAGAACTCGAAATGGCACGCTTCTAATTGCGTTAGAAAGTAGACATCCAAGGCTTTCCAGCAATGTATAATAGTTCATACTTTGGCCGAGTTTAAATGATGTAAAAGGGCATTGAACGCCAGTTCTACGCTGCTGTCTGGAGTTAAACGCCAGAAACAAGTCACAAACCAGAGTTGAACGCCAGAAATACGTTACAACCTGGCGTTCAACTCCAGAAAGAGCCTCTGCACGTGTAACATTCAAGCTCAGCCCAAGCACATACACAAGTGGGCCCCAGAAGTAGATTTATGCATCAATTACTTACTTCTGTAAACCCTAGTGACTAGTTTAGTATAAATAGGACTTTTTACTATTGTATTAGACATCTTTTGATCATTTTTAGATCTCTAGACCTCCATGGGAGGCTGGCCATTCGGCCATGCCTGAACCATTATTACTTATGTATTTTCATAAGGTAGAGTTTCTACACTCCATAGATTAAGGTGTGGAGCTCTGCTGTTCCTCAAAGATTAATGCAAAGTACTACTGTTTTTCTATTCAATTCAACTTATCCCGCTTCTAAGATATTCATTCGCACTCCAATCTGAATGTGATGAACGTGACAATCATCATCATTCCCTATGAACGCGTGCCTGACAACCACTTCCGTTCTACCTTAGATTGAATGAGTATCTCTTGGATCTCTTAATCAGAATCCTCGTGGTGTAAGCTAGATTGATGGCAGCATTCATGAGAATCCGGAAAGTCTAAACCTTGTCTGTGGTATTCTGAGTAGGATTCTGGGATTGAATGGCTGTGACGAACTTCAAACTCGCGAGTGCTGGGCGTAGTGACAGACATTGGATGAAGACAGCGGGAAAGCAGAGATTCAGAGGAACGAAAGCATCTCTATGCGCTTATCTGAAATTCTCACCAATGATTTACATAAGTATTTCTATCCTTGTTTATTATTTATTTTCAAAAACTCCCTAACTATTTTATATCCGCCTGACTGAGATTTTCAAGGTGACTGGTGCACGAAATTGTGATCTCTGGTACTGGCTTCTTAGGCCAGATACTCTGATCTAGTTTTACAGTCTGTCACAACTTCGATACAACTAACCAGCATGTGCACTGGGTCGTCCAAGTAATACCTTACGTGAGTAAGGGTCGAATCCCACGGAGATTGTTGGTATGAAGCAAGCTATGGTCATCTTGCAAATCTCAGTTAGGAAGATATAAATGGATAATGGTGTTTTCGAAAATAAGTAATAAAAGAAGGATAGAAATACTTATGTAATTCATTGGTAGGAAGTTCAGATAAGCGAATGGAGATGCTTTCGTTCCTCTAAACCTCTGCTTTCCTGCTATCTTCATCCAATCATTCTTACTCCTTTCCATGGCTGGCTTTATGCAAGGGCATCACCGTTGTTAGTGGCTACATCCCCTCCTCTCAGTAAATACGATTGGGTGGGAGAGAGATGTTGAATTTTTGAAGGTAGTGGGTGTATGGATGTGAGTCGTAAATGGAAAAAAGAAGGGATGATCATGAATGGAAAGAGGGATGATGAGGTAGGTGGGGATCCTGTGGGGTCCACAGATCCTGAGGTGTCAAGGCATTTACATCCCTGCACCAATTTAGGCATATAAAATGCCCTTGCACACAACACAACTGTGAGGATTGGAATGTGAGATGAGATGTTAGGATATGAATGAATAAATAGAATGAGATGGGGGAGGAAGAATTTTCGAAAATTATTTTGAAAAAGAGTTAGTGATTTTTGAAAATTGGTTTTTGAAAATTAGTTAATATTTTTCGAAAATTTTTGAATTCAAAAATAAAAATAAAAATAATTAGTTAATTAAAAAGAAATTTTTGAAAAAGAGGGAAGATATTTTCGAAAATTGAGAGAGAGAGAGTTAGTTATGTGGTTTTGAAAAAGTTAAGAAACAAACAAAAAGTTAGTTAGTTAGTTGAAACAAATTTTGAAAAGAGAGGAAGTTAGAAAGTTAGAAAAGATATTTTGAAAAGATATTTTTGAAAAAGAAGGAAGATATTTTCGAAAATGAGAGAGAGAGAGTTAGTTAGGAGGTTTTGAAAAAGTTAAGAAACAAACAAAAAGTTAGTTAGTTAGTTGAAACAAATTTTGAAAAGATAAGAAGTTAGGAAGTTTAGAAAAGATATTTTGAAAAGATATTTTTGAAAAAGATAAGATAAGAAGATATATGAATTCCAGGAATCTTACCATGTTAGTCTAAAAGCTCCAATCAAAGGGTCTGGCATGGCTTAACAGCCAGCCAAGCTTTAACATATAATTACATGGGCTGGAGTGATTAGTTGAATACCAATCCCAAAGTAGTTTGGGTATGGCTTTACAGCCAGATATGATTCAACATATTTCATGAAACACTAGAATTCATTCTTAAAAATTTTGAAGCCATAGAGTAATTTATTTTTGAAAACATTTTTTTTTTCGAAAATATTTGGGAAAAAGGAAGCAATGAATTCATAGTCCTCAATCAAAATCCTGGGAGTTAGACATGGCTTAATAGCCAGCCAAGCTAAAACATGTTATCTGAAACACTAGAATTCATTCTTAAAAATTTTGAAGAAAAATATATTTTTGAAAACAATTTTTTTTTTTCGAAAACAAAGAAGAAAATTTTGAAAAATTTTTGAAAAGAAAATAAAAAGAAAATTACCTAATCTGAGCAACAAGATGAACCGTCAGTTGTCCAAACTCGAACAATCCCCGACAACGGCGCCAAAAACTTGGTGCACGAAATTGTGATCTCTGGTAATGGCTTCTTAGGCCAGATACTCTGATCTAGTTTTACAGTCTGTCACAACTTCGATACAACTAACCAGCAAGTGCACTGGGTCGTCCAAGTAATACCTTACGTGAGTAAGGGTCGAATCCCACGGAGATTGTTGGTATGAAGCAAGCTATGGTCATCTTGCAAATCTCAGTTAGGAAGATATAAATGGATAATGGTGTTTCCGAAAATAAGTAATAAAAGAAGGATAGAAATACTTATGTAATTCATTGGTAGGAATTTCAGATAAGCGAATGGAGATGCTTTCGTTCCTCTAAACCTCTGCTTTCCTGCTATCTTCATCCAATCATTCTTACTCCTTTCCATGGCTGGCTTTATGCAAGGGCATCACCGTTGTCTTGAATCCTACTCGGAATACCACAGACAAGGTTTAAACTTTCCGGATTCTCTTGAATGCCGCCATCATTCTAGCTTACGCCACGAAGATTTCGGTTAAGAGATCTAAGAGATACTCATTCTAGCTTAATTCATGTAGAACAGAAGTGTTTGTCAGGCACGTGTTCATAAGGGGGAAGGATGATGAGCGTCACACATAATCATCACCTTCATCACGTTCTTGGGTGCGAATGGATATCTTAGAAGAGAAATAAGAAGAATTGAATAGAGCTCAAGTCCCTCAATTTCAGCCAAAAAATACCTAAAATCACAGAAAAACACACAAACTCATAGTAAAGTCCAGAAATGTGAATTTAACAAAATCTATTAAAAACATCCCTAAAAGTAACTAGATCCTACTAAAAATATACTAAAAACAATGCCAAAAAGCGTATAAATTATCCGCTCATCAGTGACCATAGCTTGCTTCATACCAACAATCTCTGTGGGATCGACCCTTACTCGCGTAAGGTTTATTACTTGGACGACCCAGTGCACTTGCTGGTTAGTTGTATCGAAGTTGTGACAAATTCTGAATTAAGATTAGAGCACCAAGTCTTTGGAGCCATTACCAGGGATCACAATTTCGTGCACCAGTTTGAAAGGGCATGCTTACAGGTGAAGTTCTTAGCTCCAGAGGCTGATCTGTCTCTGATGGATCCTGGGAAAATTGTTTGTGATGGAAAAATGGTTGAAGATGATGGTGTTGCTGAAGATGAGGCTGAGAATGTGTAGGTTGTATTCCTGATATTTTGTATATGTCCCATTTTAATGGATGTTTGGTTGTTTTGAAGTTATGGTTTGGATTGTAATGTTTCAGGCTTCGTTATAAGTACTGTTATTAGCTATGCTAATAGAGTTGTTTGAATGTTTTTGATATGTTATTGATGGAGTTGTTGGTGGAATGCTTTAAAAAAAAGCTATTTGCTTATTTGGTTGGAATATCTGTTTCAGAATATTCCTTTTTTGTTCATTATAGTGATGCTGAGTATTTTCGGATTGAAAAATTTGTTCGTCGTTTTAAATTTTGATAGTAGACAAATTTGTGTACGTAGTTCAAGTTGAGAAGTTGAAGATAATTGATGCATAGAGCTTTAGATATATATGCAGATAGACCTTATACATTAATTTTGATGAACCTTTGGGTACAAAGGTGTGGGTAGGCTAGCCTCGTTAAAACCTGTCCAAGCAAAACCCTTGTTGGGAAAAATCTTGGTAGTAGGAAAAAGAGTACAAGCCTGTCCCCGACTTTTAACTATAAAACTTCTTTAGAGAGGAAACATTCCAAGTATTAGGTAAGATTGTACCATTTAAAGTTTCTATTCTATATGCTCCGTTGCCGAGGACTTCTGTTACCCGATATGGGCCGTCCCAGTTTGCGGCGAGCTTTTCGTGGGAGGGCGGTTTTCGTGCAACCTCCATTTTGTGAAGCACTAAGTCACCTTCTGTAAATGATCGGCTTTTGACCGATCTGTTGTGTCGCCGGGCAAGTACTTGCTGTGCTGCGAGTTGGTGGAGTGTAGATAAGTCTCTTATTTCTTCAATAACATCAAGGTCGATTCGGCGAACTTCATCTTGGCGACCGAGTTGAGCTCTGATCGACTTTTGCGAGACTTATAGTGGTATCATAGCTTCGGAGCCGTAGACCAAACGGAACGGTGTTTTCTTAGTTGATGATTGTTGTGTTGTGTTGTATCCCCAAATGACTTCAGGTATTAGCTCGGCCCATAAGCCTTTGGCGTCATCTAGTTTCTTTTTGAGTGCATGTAATATGACCTTATTTGCTGCTTCCGCGAGTTCGTTTGTTTGAGGATGCTCGACGGAAGCAAAGTGCTGTCTGATTTTGAGGACCTGCAAAAAAGCTTGAAACTTCTGATCGACAAACTGGCGACCATTGTCAGTAATAATGTGTCTAGGAAGAGCAAAATGACAAATAATGTTCTTCCAAATAAAAGATGTGGCTGGAATATGTATGATGGAGGCGTGCTTCTGACAATTTTCACATGTTTGAACCTTGTTTTTGCTATCATGCTTTAATGTTGGCCAAAAGAAACCTGCACGGAGTATTTTGGAAGCTAGGTTCCGAGCTCCTGTATGTGTTCCGCATATTTCTTCATGTGCTTCGGATAATGCTATCTCGGCGTCTGCCTTGTTAAGGCATTTGAGCAATGGCCGAGTATATCCTCGTCTGTACAAAGCTCCATTAAATAATGTGAAAAAGGTTGCTTGTCGTCGGAATCTTTTTACATTCTCAATTCCTTCTGGCATATCGCCTGTTTGTAAGTATTTGATGAAATCGTCTCGCCAATCCTTTTTCTGTGTAACACTTAGAACATTTGTCAGAGTAACATTGGGAGATGTTATAGTAGATTGATGTAGTGTGGATAAATCTGATTGGAAACTGCCGAGTTTGGATAAAATATCAGCCCGTTGGTTTTGTTCTCGTGGGATGTGTTGTATTTCAAATTTTGAAAATTTTGAAATAAGATCTTTTACTAAGAGTAGATATTGAGAAAGAAGAGGATCTCTAACCTGGAAAAGGTCGTTTACCTGTTGAACGACCAATAAGGAGTCACAGTATACCTCTATAGTAGATATGTGTAGATCTAAACATAGTCGGAGTTCTGCGACGAGGGCTTCATACTCGGATTGATTGTTGCTTGCTTTAAAAGCCAAATGTAAGGAATGCCCGAGGATAGAACCATCATCGGCCTCCAGACGTATTCCAGCACCACAACCTTCTTTGTTGGATGAACCGTCTATATATAACCTCCATTGTTTGGTGTGGTCCTCCTCCGAGGGTATTGTCAGTTCTGCGATAAAGTCGGCTAAGAATTGTGATTTAATCGGTCCTTTGGATTGGTATCTGATATCGAATTCCGATAATTCTATTGACCATTTGATTAGTCTTCCTGCAATGTCTGGCTTGTGTAAGACTTGTCGTAGTGGATGATCTGTTCTAACATTGATGACATGGCTGTGGAAATAAGGTCTGAGTCTTCTCGCCGAGAATACTAATGCCAAGGCGAGTTTTTCTATCCTTGGATAATTAATCTCGGTGTGTTGAAGTGTTTTACTGATGAAGTATACTGGAAATTGAATTTTGTCTCGTTCTACAACAAGAGCAGAGCTTATTGCCCAATCAGTTATTGATAAGTATAAAAATAAATCTTCCCCTTCAAGGGGCTTTTGAAGGACTGGCGGTTGCGAGAGAGTTGTTTTTAATGTGGTAAAAGCTCTTTCACAATCTTCGGTCCATTGAAATTTGTTTTTCATTTTTGTTGTTTGGAAGAAAGGGATTGACTTTGAAGCTAAACATGGAACAAATCTTGATAGTGCAGCAAGTCTTCCTGTCAGTCGTTGTACTTCTTTCACTGTCTTTGGGCTGGCCATATCCATAACTGCTCGGCATTTCTCCGGATTTGCTTCAATACCCCTGTTATGTTAATAAAAACCCCAAAAACTTACCACCTTGTACTGCAAAAGCGCATTTTTCCGGGTTTAGACGCATGTTGTATTTGCGTAGTTGGCCGAAAATTTCTGTTAAGTCGGCAATATGGTCGTTGCCGACCTTTGTTTTGGCGACCATGTCGTCGACGTATACTTCTATGTTTCAGCCGAGCTGTTTGGCGAAAACTTTGTCCATAAGGCGTTGGTAAGTTGCTCCTGCATTCTTTAGTCCAAAAGGCATAACTTTATAACAGTAATTACCGAAGTCAGTAATGAATGCCGTTTTACTTTGATCAGAAGGATGCATAAGAATTTGGTTATAGCCCGAATAGGCATCCATAAAACTTAAGGTAGCGTAACCGGAAGCGTTATCTACCAAAGAGTCTATGGATGGTAAGGGATAGGAATCTTTCGAGCATGATTTGTTTAAATCAGTAAAGTCGACGCACATGCGTCATTTACCATTTTGTTTCCTTACCATTACCACATTGGATAGCCATGTAGTGAATCTGATTTTTGTAATGAAATTTGCATTGATAAGCTTTTGAGTTTCTTCTAAGGATGCCCTTCGTTTTTCATCCCTGAGTTTTCTTTTCTTTTGTTGCACAGGTCGTGCAGATGGATTTATTGCTAACTTATGGTTGATGACATGTGGATCGATGCCGGGCATATCAGAAGGTGTCCATGCGAACAGGTCGGTTTGTTGTTGTAGAAAGGTGGTGATGGCTTCCAGTTCTTTCCCGTTGACCAATTTTCCTACAAAGGTAAATTTGTTAGGGTCTTCAGTGAAAAATACTTTTTGTAAGTCATCAGATGGTGAAGGTCTTTCTCGGAAGTCGACTCTTGGATCTAGTTCGGCCAGTGCCGAGTTGTTGTTGTTAATGTCGACGTTGTTGACCTGCTGTTGTGAATGATTTTGGAATTTCATGCTGATATTGTAGCATTGCCGTGCTTCCTTATGATCGCCATGGATTGTCACGACATGATCGTCCTGCACAGGAAACTTAACAAACAGGTGAACTGTAGATACAATTGCGCCGAACTTGTTTAAAAAAGGTCGGCCAAGTATAAGATTATATGGACTTGTGCAGTCTACTACTAAATATTAAATGTCGAATGTTTTTGAAAGAGGATGTTCACCTAGTGTGGTTTGTAACCACACTGACCCTAGTATCAGAACTCACTCACCTGAGAAACCGACTAGGTCTCCGCCCGTTGACTGGAGAATATTGTTGCTTAGCTTCAATTTTTGAAATGTTGAATAGAACAGGACGTCAGCGCTGCTTCCGGGATCCAGGAGGACCTTTTTTACTAATAAGTCTCCCAATTGTAGGGTGACGACAACAGGGTCATCTAGGTTCTGTATATTAGAATTGAAGTCCGCGTGTGTTAATGTGACTTGTGAGTGGGGTGTTGACCTCAGTTCCACCGCCTGGGCTGTCCACCGAGTATATTGCTCGGTATGATCTTTTCCTAGCTGAATTTGAGTGTCCTCCGCTGGCGTATCCTCCTGAAATACAATTAATTATACCTCAGGGCCTTTCGTAATTGCTCTGTGTTGCCTTTTCTTTGCCCCAATGTGGTTGTTCGGGTAGGTCATTGGTTGTAGATGTGGGATGTTTATGCATGTGGCCTCCAATATATTTGTCGAGGTGGCCTTGCCGAGCCAGTCTTTCCAAGAGGTCTCTTGCCACTGCACAATCGTCGGTAGTGTGGCCGTGCTTTTGGTGGAATGCGCAATATTTGGACTTATCCACGTTCTTAGCATCTTGATAGGTACCGACCTTCCTTGGTGGTTTGATTAACTTTAAATTCAGGATTTCTTTTATGATGTCCTCACATTTGGTGTTGAACTGCGTGTAAGAATCAAATCGGGGAGTTAGCTTAAAATTTTTCTTACTGCTTTGGACCTTGTCGTCGTCTCTGAAATGTGTTTTGTCCGACTTTTGAGCTCGTCTTAGTTCCTCGATATCAATTTGGCCTTTGGCCTTTTCGCGGAACTCGGCGAGAGTCTTCGGCTTAGCCACAGCAATGGTTTCTTGGAACTTCCTAGGCCGGAGTCCGCTTTTGATGCGTGAAGATGGACTTCAGGGTGAAGGTCTGGTATGCTAATGGCGACCTTGGTGAAGCGAGTCATGTAATCCTTCAGGCTTTCATTTTGGCCTTGCTTGATTGTATTCAGATAATCCGAGTCATGAAGGTAAATTGCAGATCCGGCAAAGTGCTCTTCAAATAGCTTCGTCAGCTGCTGAAATCACGAGATAGAACCTGCAGGCAAAGCACACAACCAATCAAGTGCAGGACCGTCTAAATAATTTGGAAAACAACGGCATAAAACAGTATCTGATGCACCATTGACGATCATTATTGATCGGAACTTTTTGAGAAATTTCTTCGGGTCTCCGAGCCCATCATAAGGTGTGAGGGTTAGTGGTAGGGTAAATCTCTTCGGCAATTCGAAGTTCATCACTTCTTCTGTGAAGGGTCCTACAAGTTCGTCGGACTCTTCCTTTTCATCTTCGGATTGAACTTCGTCGGTTCGAATAGTCTCCGAGACATGAGAGGGCTGGGAATGATGCTCATTATCTTCTGGTTGCTGGTGATGAGTGTCGTTATGTTCTATTCGAGCATGGTTCAGTTCAGCGATTTGAGCAGCCATTATTTGATTTTCGTCGGCCATTCGTTGATTGGCTTGTTGTAGCTCAGCTACCATTCGCATAAGTTCGGATAGTGAGGGAGGTGGTACGTCAGCCATGGGTGCGAGCGAAAACAATGGGACCAAAAGAAAGAATTCTATATCTTCGGCCCCACAGTGGGCGCCAATTGATCTTGCCTGCGAAATAGGTCGGTTGTTGATTGCCGAGCTATCACCACAAAAGCTTAAACACCCGATCCTCGAATCCGAGCTTTCTTCCTTCCGAAGGGATGTGAGAGTACGAACAATGAAAAAATGGGGGAGTATACCTGTAAAGGCACTCCGAAACTTAAGTCAGTATATTGTATTCTCTTAAAAACTTACCTTGGTAGAATATTTTACCTTGCTTTATATGATGAGTTCCTCGTCTGTTATGCTTTTGGCATTAATCGTCAGTTTCGAAATAATTGATATTGTAACTGATTGATATGCCGTTTGAACGTCAGTTATGGTAGGAGTATTATTCTAACCGAGTTATGGCTCATTAAAGGCCGAGCTTATAACGGGTGGCAGTTACAACTCTTAGTGACAACGGCTATAACGCTGAGTTATAGCTCGCATTTAAGGCCGACCATATCACTAATAATATAGCAAGACAAGAAATGTAACTTATCACATTATTCAATTCATTATGCGAGTATTTGCTGATGTATGTTCGGGGTTAAAATAATAAAATATGTTCATTTTTTATTTAGACAGATAAAAAAAAATTACAAAGATCATACTGTTTAACCTAATTTAAGCATTGATAAAGAGAGAAATATTACGTAAATAAATTATTTTGACAACGATATATATGTGACAATAATTACACCAAAAATAAGAAACATGTATTTTGAACTTGTTATCAAAAGTTCAAAACTAATTAGTTACGTAACATACATTTTTTACTAATAAATTTTTTAAAAGATAAAATATATTTTTGTCTTTTAAATTTGTCAAAAATTTTAAATATATTCTTAAATTTTATTTTGTTTTAATTTTATTCAAATAATTTTTATTTGCATTAAATATACCACATTGACAATTAAATTTTTAAAAAATTTAGGATTAGTCCAATAATAATGTATGATAACTATCTCTAATTTACTTATATTGATGGTTATTTTTATAAAGTTTCTGTTGAATTGATCCTAAAGTTTTTAAAAAATTAGCTATCAACAGTATATTTAATTCAAATAAAATTTTGGGATAAAACTAAAACAAAATAAAATTTAAAAAAAATTTTAGCAAATTTTAAGAAAAAAAAACTTTTCTCAATTATGCTTTTAGTAAACTCACGTCCATACAATTATTTTTATGTAAAATTAATAATTATTAGACGATAATTTAGTTAAATATGTTAAATTATTTAACTATTCTTAACTATTAACTTTAAATAAAGATAACTGCATATAAATTTTCGCTTGAAACAATTAATCAAAATGCTTACCTAATTCAAGCTTGAGTTTAGTCCTTTTCTCATCAACATGAAATCCAACACAATCTACTAAACCTCGTGCCGAGCAGCCACATGAATCTTGTCTTCCTTTTCCAATGGAATCCCTTTCAATCACAACTCTTGGATTCATTCCATCTTTTAATGGCCATACTCTTGTCCCTAACCACTTTGAGTCGCTCTCCGAGGAAGCTGCGCCGCCGTTGTTCCATTCCGGCACCATAACTTGGTGTCTTGGACCTATTGGGACATACTTTACTCTGACGTGTCGATTAAGAAACTGTTTTTGTTTAGAATTGTTAGGCACTCTTTTGACTATATATATTTTTTTTGTCTTCTTTTTTTTTTCTTGTTCTTCATCAGGATCCAATGATAAATTTGAAGAAGTACGAATAGAAAATGTGAATTTTTTAGTTGAAAATCTCCTATTATTATTTTTCTTGGGCTTCTTTCTAAGGTTATACATTCTATCCTTAGGTTCTTCTTCATACAATGATGGACACATCTTCTGACTCTACAAAATGACACCAATATTTTGGTTTAATAAGTATATATAATGTTATAGCTGATAAGTATAATTTGTTTACAAATTTTGATTTTATTGAAGTATATAATAAGTTGCAATATTGATAAAAAAAATTAAAGTATATAATAAATTTAAACATTTTTTTAATAGTTATAATCACTCACTTAAGCCCAAAACATTGAAATAAGAGACATTTAAATCAGCATAATACAAAATTAACCGATCAAAAACTACAAATAAAACACTAACAACTTAAAAAATCAATGAAACTAGATATTAAAAAATATTACAAAGGAAAACATATTTGGATAAAAAATTTTAAAAGACATCTTGACAAACAACAAAGGAAAATGTTGTATAACCAAAGTTTTGATACCAAAATAAAGAGATATTATTGAAAATGGGTTTAAGATTTTTATTATCCAACTACAATATATAGTTATTTAATTTTTAAAATAAATTAGATTCTGATGATATTTTTTTGGATACTATATAGAGTTGAAAATCTTCATTATCCAAAATACACGGAATATAATTTATCAAATTGAAAATTAATTCTTTTTTATGATAACTTAATAGATTAACTAATAGCTGAATAACTAAACTAACATATTGGGAATATAATCTATCAAAAATTAATTCACACATATATGTCTTTAATTATCAACAAAAAAAATTCATAAAATAAACAATTGAAAATTACCTTCTAAAATTGTTGTTCCTGCTTGACCTAAATCTTTTCTTGTTAGAAGCAGCTTCTTTATACAACAAAACCTTCTTCCACTTAGGGTTTTTATTATTACAAGTTAAATCAACTTTAGATTCACCACAAGAATTTACCGCAACATTTTTAACCTAACTCAATAATTCCATTGAAGTATTGTCACCTTTTCTGTTGTTATTGTCATTGTTGCTATCACCATATTTTTTGTTTTCAACATTAGACTCCTCCAACACTTGTATTTTATCGTCACTAGTATCTCCTCCTCCTTTTCCACCATACTCGGCGAGAATTGACTCGTCGAGAATGAATTGATTAAATACACATACCGTTGTATCTAAGTCTAGATCATGATGATGATATTCTTGGTTAGAAAATTTGTTGTCTTCCTCAACACTTAACTCTGATGATGAACTCACAAGATTCACATAGTTACCGTCATGAATCTTTTTCGATGTCATTGTTCGATCACCACCAATATCTATCAAGAATTGTGTCCCATAGTTTTAAAATATTTTAAGAACTTATTTATCGTTTGTATCGTTTTTGAGTTGTTTTTATCAATGGTATAAATTTTTGGTCATCATTTTATTATTTTATCCTAAATACAAAAAATATATTTAGGGACAAAATTAACTTTCAAGGATATAATTGTCATTGACATGGTTGCTAATAACCAGTTCATGTACACTTCTGAGAGGAATCCTGTGAGTAATGGGACGCCTTAAAAGAAGGGAGTTCTTGAAATTGATACTCTGAATGCCATATTGGCTCAGAATAAAATATTGACTCAGCAAGTCAATATGATTTCTCAGAGTCTGAATGGAATGCAAGCTGCATCCAACAGTACTCAAGAGGCATCTTCTGAAGAAGAAGCTTATGATCCTGAAAACCCTGCAATAGCAGAGGTGAATTATATGGGTGAACCTTATGGAAACACCTATAATCCATCATGGAGAAATCATCCAAATTTCTCATGGAAGGATCAAAAGCCTCAACAAGGCTTTAATAATGGTGGAAGAAACAGGTTTAACAACAGTAAACCTTTTCCATCATCCACTCAGCAATAGACAGAGAACTCTGAACAAAATACTTCTAATTTAGCAAACTTAGTCTCTGATCTATCTAAGGCCACTGTGAGTTTCATGAATGAAACAAGGTCCTCCATTAGAAATTCGGAAGCATAAGTGGGCCAGCTGAGTAAAAGGATCACTGAAATCCCTCCTAGTACTCTCCCAAGCAATACAAAAGAGAATCCAAAAGGAGAGTGCAAGGCCGTTGAATTAATTACCATGGCCGAACCTATGAGGGAGGTTGAGGACGTAAATCCCAGTGAGGAAGACCTCCTGGGACGTCCAGTGATCAATAAGGAGTTTCCCTCTGAGGAACCAAAGGAATCTGAGGCTCATCTAGAGACCATAGAGATTCTTTTAAACCTCCTTATGCCATTCATGAGCTCTGATGAGTATTCCTTTTCTGAAGAGAATGAGGATGTTACTGAAGAGCAAGTTACCAAGTACCTTGGTGCAATCATGAAGCTAAATGCCAAATTATTTGGTATTGGGACTTGGGAAGATGAACCTCCCTTGTTCACCAATGAACTAAGTGATCTGGATTAACCGACATTGCCTCAGAAGAAACAGGATCCTGGAAAGTTCATAATACCTTGTACCATAGGCACCATGATCTTTGAAAAGGCTCTGTGTGACCTTGGTTCAGGGATAAACCTCATGCCCCTCTCTGTAATAGAGAAACTGGGAATCTATGGGGTGCAAGCTGCTAAAATCTCATTAGAGATGGCAGACAATTCAAGAAAACAGGCTTATGGACAAGTAGAGGACGTGTTAGTAAAGGTTTAAGGCCTTTACATCCCTGCTGATTTCATAGTCTTAGACACTGGAAAGGATGAGGATGAATTCATCATCCTTGGAAGACCCTTCCTAGCCACAGCAAGAGCTGTGATTGATGTGGACAGAGGAGAATTGATCCTTCAATTAAATGAGGACAACCTTGTGTTTGAAACTCAAGGATCTCTCTCTGTACCCATGGAGAGGAATCACAGTAAGCTTCTCTCAAAACAGAGTCAACCAGAGCCCCACAGTCAAACTCTAAGTTTGGTGTTGGGAGGCCACAATCAAACTCTAAGTTTGGTGTTGAACTCCCATATCCAAACTCTAAGTTTAGTGTTGGAGAGTCTCAACAATGCTCTGAACATCTGTGAGGCTCCATGAGAGCCCACTGTGGACCCCACAGGATCCCTACCTACCACCACTCACTCTCTCCATTCATAATCATCCCTTCTGTTTTCCATTTACCACTCACACCCATACACCCACCTACCTTCAAAATTCAACATCTCCTTCCCACCCAATCCCACCCATATGGCCGAATACACACATCCCTCCATCTCATCCATATCTTCTTCTTCTTCTTCTTCCATTCTTTCTTCTTTTGCTCGAGGGCGAGCAACATTCTAAGTTTGGTGTGGTAAAAGCATAGCTTTTTTTTGTTTTTTCATAACCATTAATAGCACCTAAGGCCAGAGAAACCTCAAGAAAGAGAAAAGGGAAGACAATTGCTTCCACCTCTGAGCCATGAGAGATGGAAAGATTCATCTCACAAGCCCATCACTAAGAAAAGGATGGAGCAAACAAGAGAGCCCACTCATGGAGCTCAAGAAACACATGAGAAAGCTCACCATCAAGAAATTCTGGAGATGCCTCAAATGTAATTTCCTCCACAAAACTATTAGGAGCAAATCAACACCTCCCTAGGAGAATTAAGTTCCAACATGGGACAATTAAGGGTGGAACATCAAGAGCACTCCATCATCCTTCATGAAATAAGAGAAGATCAAAAAGCAATGAGGGAGGAGCAACAAAGACAAGGAAGAGACATAGAAGAGCTCAAGGACATCATTGGTTCCTCAAGAAGGAAACGCTACCATCACTAACATGACGCGCTTTTAATTGCGTTGGAAAGTAGACATCCAGGGCTTTCCAGCAATGTATAATAGTCTATATTTTGGCCGTGTTTAGATGACGTAAAAGGGCGTTGAACGCCATTTCTACGCTGCTGTCTGGAGTTAAACGCCAGAAACAAGTCACAAACCAGAGTTGAACGCCAGAAATACGTTACAACCTGGCGTTCAACTCCAGAAAGAGCCTCTGCACGTGTAACATTCAAGCTCAGCCCAAGCACACACCCAAGTGGGCCCCGAAAGTGGATTTATGCATCAATTACTTACTTCTGTAAACCCTAGTGACTAGTTTAGTATAAATAGGACTTTTTACTATTGTATTAGACATCTTTTGATCATTTTTAGATCTCTAGACCTCCATGAAAGGCTGGCAATTCGGCCATGCCTGAACCATTATTACTTATGTATTTTCATACGGTAGAGTTTCTACACTCCATAGATTAAGGTGTGGAGCTCTGCTATTCCTCAAAGATTAATGCAAAGTACTAATGTTTTTCTATTCTTTAGCCAAGTTCTTTCCTCCTCAAAAGCTGAACAAGCTTAGAGTGGATGTTCAAACCTTCAGACAGAAAGAAGGTGAATCCCTCTATGAAGCTTGGGAGAGATACAAGCAACTGACCAAAAAGTGTCCTTCTGACATGCTTTCAGAATGGACCATCCTGGATATAATCTATGATGGTTTATCTGAGCTATCAAAGATGTCATTGGATACTTCTGTAGGTGGATCCATTCACCTAAAGAAAACGCCTGCAGAAGCTCAAGAACTCATTGACATGGTTGCTAATTTGACATAGTCAACACGGCCGAACCTGGAGAGGAAGGGGAGGACATAAATCCCAGTGAGGAAGACCTCCTGGGATGTCCAGTGATCAATAAGGAGTTTCCCTCTGAGGAACCAAAGGAATCTGAGGCTCATCTAGAGACCATAGAGATTCTTTTAAACCTCCTTATGCCATTCATGAGCTCTGATGAGTATTCCTCTTCTGAAGAGAATGAGGATGTTACTGAAGAGCAAGTTACCAAGTACCTTGGTGCAATCATGAAGCTAAATGCCAAATTATTTGGTATTGGGACTTGGGAAGATGAACCTCCCTTGTTCACCAATGAACTAAGTGATCTGGATCAACCGACATTGCCTCAGAAGAAACAGGATCCTGGAAAGTTCATAATACCTTGTACCATAGGCACCATGATCTTTGAAAAGGCTCTGTGTGACCTTGGTTCAGGGATAAACCTCATGCCTTTCTCTGTAATAGAGAAACTGGAAATCTATGGGGTGCAAGCTGCTAAAATCTCATTAGAGATGGCAGACAATTCAAGAAAACAGGCTTATGGACAAGTAGAGGACGTGTTAGTAAAGGTTGAAGGCCTTTACATCCCTGCTGATTTCATAGTCTTAGACACTGGAAAGGACGAGGATGAATTCATCATCCTTGGAAGACCCTTCCTAGCCACAGCAAGAGCTGTGATTGATGTGGACAGAGGAGAATTGATCCTTCAATTAAATGAGGACAACCTTGTGTTTGAAACTCAAGGATCTCTCTCTGTACCCATGGAGAGGAAGCACAGTAAGCTTCTCTCAAAACAGAGTCAACCAGAGCCCCACAGTCAAACTCTAAGTTTGGTGTTGGGAGGCCACGATCAAACTCTAAGTTTGGTGTTGGGGAGTCTCAACAATGCTCTGAACATCTGTGAGGCTCCATGAGAGCCCACTGTCAAGTTATTGACATTAAAGAAGGGCTTGTTGGGAGGCAACCCAATTTTTATTTATCTAATTCTATTTTTCTTGTTCTTTCATGTTTTATTAGGTTCATGATCATGTGGAGTCACAAAATAAATATAAAAATTGAAAACGGAATCAAAAACAGCAGAAGAAAAATCACACCCAGGAGGAAGACCTTACTGGCGTTTAAACGCCAGTAAGAAGCATCTGGCTGGCGTTCAACGCCAGAACAGAGCATGGTTCTGGCGCTGAACGCCCAAAATGGGCAGCATTTGGGTGTTTGAACGCCAGAATTGCACCCTGGAGAAGAGTTGGGGCTGAACGCCAAGAACAAGCATGGTTCTGGTGTTCAACGCCAGAAATAGGCAACAAATGGGCGTTCAACGCCCAGAACAAGCACCAATCTGGCGCTGAACGCCCAGAGTTGTGTGCAAGGTCATTTTGCATGCCTAATTTGGTGCAAGGTTGTAAATCCTTGAACACCTCAGGATCTGTGGACCCCATAGGATCACCTCAGGATTTGTGGACCCCACAGGATCCCCACCTACCACCACTCACTCTCTCCATTCATGATCATCCCTTCTGTTTTCCATTTACCACTCACACCCATACACCACCTACCTTCAAAATTCAACATCTCCTTCCCACCCAATCCCACCCATATGGCCGAATACACACATCCCTCCATCTCATCCATATCTTCTTCTTCTTCTTCTTCTTCTTCTTCTTCCATTCTTTCTTCTTTTGCTCGAGGGCGAGCAACATTCTAAGTTTGGTGTGGTAAAAGCATAGCTTTTTTTTGTTTTTCCATAACCATTAATAGCACCTAAGGCCAGAGAAACCTCAAGAAAGAGGAAAGGGAAGACAATTGCTTCCACCTCTGAGCCATGGGAGATGGAAAGATTCATCTCACAAGCCCATCACTAAGAAAAGGATGGAGCAAACAAGAGAGACCACTCATGGAGCTCAAGAAACACATGAGAAAGCTCACCATCAAGAAATTTCGGAGATGCCTCAAATGCAATTTCCTCCACAAAACTATTGGGAGCAAATCAACACCTCCCTAGGAGAATTAAGTTCCAACATGGGACAATTAAGGGTGGAACATCAAGAGCACTCCATCATCAGAGTTACAAAACTCAAAATGGCGCGCGTTTAATTGCGTTGGAAAGTAGACATCCAGAGCTTTCCAGCAATGTATAATAGTCCATACTTTGGCCGAGTTTAGATAACGTAAAAGGGCGTTGAACGCCAGTTCTACGCTGCTGTCTGGAGTTAAACGCCAGAAACAAGTCACAAACCAGAGTTGAATGCCAGAAATACGTTACAACCTGAAAGAGCCTCTGCACGTGTAACATTCAAGCTCAGCCCAAGCACACACCCAAGTGGGCCCCGGAAGTGGATTTATGCATCAATTACTTACTTCTGTAAACCCTAGTGACTAGTTTAGTATAAATAGGACACAATTTCGTGCACCAGTTTGAAAGGGCATGCTTACAGGTAAAGTTCTTAGCTCCAGAGGCTGATCTGTCTCTGATGGATCCTAGGAAAATTGTTTGTGATGGAAAAATGGTTGAAGATGATGGTGTTGCTGAAGATGAGGCTGAGAATGTGTAGGTTGTATTCCTGATATTTTGTATATGTCCCATTTTAATGGATGTTTGGTTGTTTTGAAGTTATGGTTTGGATTGTAATGTTTCAGGCTTCGTTATAAGTACTGTTATTAGCTATGCTAATAGAGTTGTTTGAATGTTTTTGATATGTTATTGATGGAGTTGTTGGTGGAATGCTTTAAAAAAAAGCTATTTGCTTATTTGGTTGGAATATCTGTTTCAGAATATTCCTTGTTTGTTCATTATAGTGATGCCGAGTATTTTCGGATTGAAAAATTTGTTCGTCGTTTTAAATTTTGATAGTAGACGAATTTGTGTACGTAGTTCAAGTTGAGAAGTTGAAGATAATTGATGCATAGAGCTTTAGATATATATGCAGATAGACCTTATACATTAATTTTGATGAACCTTTGGGTACAAAGGTTTGGGTAGGCTAGCCTCGTTAAAACCTGTCCAAGCAAAACCCTTGTTGGGAAAAATTTTGGTAGTAGGAAAAAGAGTACAAGCCTGTCCCCGACTTTTAACTATAAAACTTCTTTAGAGAGGAAACATTCCAAGTATTAGGTAAGATTGTACCATTTAAAGTTTCTATTCTATATGCTCCGTTGCCGAGGACTTCTGTTACCCGATATGGGCCGTCCCAGTTTGCGGCGAGCTTTCCGTGGGAGGGTGGTTTTCGTGCAACCTCCATTTTGTGAAGCACTAAGTCACCTTCTGTAAATGATCGGCTTTTGACCGATCTGTTGTGTCGCCGGGCAAGTACTTGCTGTGCTGCGAGTTGGTGGAGTGTAGATAAGTCTTTTATTTCTTCAATAACATCAAGGTCGATTCGGCGAGCTTCATCTTGGCGACCGAGTTGAGCTTTGATCGACTTTTGCGAGACTTCTAGTGGTATCATAGCTTCGGAGCCGTAGACCAAACGGAACGGTGTTTTCTTGGTTGATGATTGTTGTGTTGTGTTGTATCCTTAAATGACTTCAGGTATTAGCTCAGCCCATAAGCCTTTGGCGTCATCTAGTTTCTTTTTGAGTGCATGTAATATGACCTTATTTGCTGCTTCCGCGAGTTCGTTTGTTTGAAGATGCTCGACGGAAGCAAAGTGCTGTCTGATTTTGAGGACCTGCAAAAAAGCTTGAAACTTCTGATCGACAAACTGGCGACCATTGTCAGTAATAATGTGGTGAGGTTTGACAATTTTCACATGTTTGAACCTTGTTTTTGCTATCATGCTTTAATGTTGGCCAAAAGAAACCTGTACGGAGTATTTTGGAAGCTAGGCTCCGAGCTCCTGTATGTGTTCCGCATATTCCTTCATGTGCTTCGGATAATGCTATCTCGGCGTCTGCCTTGTTAAGGCATTTGAGCAATGGCCGAGTATATCCTCGTCTGTACAAAGCTCCGTTAAATAATGTGAAAAAGGTTGCTTGTCGTCGGAATCTTTTTACATTCTCAATTCCTTCTGGCATATCGCCTGTTTGTAAGTATTTGATGAAATCGTCTCGCCAATCCTTTTTCTGTGTAACACTTAGAACATTTGTCAGAGTAACATTGGGAGATGTTATAGTAGATTGATGTAGTGTGGATAAATCTGATTGGAAACTGCCGAGTTTGGATAAAATATCAGCCCGTTGGTTTTGTTCTCGTGGGATATGTTGTATTTCAAATTTTGAAAATTTTGAAATAAGATCTTTTACTAAGAGTAGATATTGAGAAAGAAGAGGATCTCTAACCTGGAAAAGGTCGTTTACCTGTTGAACGACCAATAAGGAGTCACAGTATACCTCTATAGTAGATATGTGTAGATCTAAACATAGTCGGAGTTCTGCGACGAGGGCGTCATACTCGGATTGATTGTTGCTTGCTTTAAAAGCCAAATGTAAGGAATGCCCGAGGATAGAACCATCATCGGCCTCCAGACGTATTCCAGCACCACAACCTTCTTTGTTGGATGAACCGTCTATATATAACCTCCATTGTTTGGTGTGGTCCTCCTCCGAGGGTATTGTCAGTTCTGCGATAAAGTCGGCTAAGAATTGTGATTTAATCGGTCCTTTGGATTGGTATCTGATATCGAATTCCGACAATTCTATTGACCATTTGATTAGTCTTCCTGCAATGTCTGGCTTGTGTAAGACTTGTCGTAGTGGATGATCTGTTCTAACATTGATGACATGGCTGTAGAAATAAGGTCTGAGTCTTCTCGCCGAGAATACTAATGCCAAGGCGAGTTTTTCTATCCTTGGATAATTAATCTCGGTGTGTTGAAGTGTTTTACTGATGAAGTATACTGGAAATTGAATTTTGTCTCGTTCTACAACAAGAGCAAAGCTTATTGCCCAATCAGTTACTGATAAGTATAAAAATAAATCTTCCCCTTCAAGGGGCTTTTGAAGGACTGGCGGTTGCGAGAGAGTTGTTTTTAATGTGGTAAAAGCTCTTTCACAATCTTCGGTCCATTGAAATTCGTTTTTCTTTTTTGTTGTTTGGAAGAAAGGGATTGACTTTGAAGCTAAACATGGAACAAATCTTGATAGTGCAGCAAGTCTTCCTGTCAGTCGTTGTACTTCTTTCACTGTCTTTGGGCTGGCCATATCCATAACTGCTCGGCATTTCTCCGGATTCGCTTCAATACCCCTGTTTGTTAATAAAAACCCCAAAAACTTACCACCTTGTACTGCAAAAGCGCATTTTTCCGGGTTTAGACGCATGTTGTATTTGCGTAGTTGGCCGAAAATTTCTGTTAAGTCGGCAATATGGTCGTTGCCAGGGACGGATCTACCTTAGAGAATGTGGGGGCAAGTACCCCCACTAAAATTTTGTTAAGTTACATGTAATATATGGAGTAAATTTATTTGCTCCCATTCAATAAATAAATTTGACCCCACTATAGTTTTTTTTAATCTATTTTTGTTTTCATAATATATAAAAAAAAAATCTCACTATTTTATAATAATATCATATTAATTATAAAAATAATTAAATTATTTAAATTTAAGTACTAAAAACAATTTTTGTATGCTCTCTAACATTCTAATTCTCTTTTTTTGTTGTTCTTTTTTGATTCTCTGGCTCTTAATAAGTGCTTGTTTGTGCACCATTATTTTGATAAAAAAGATTTTTTTTCAATGAAAAAAGATCTTTTTTTATTTTTTAGCGTGTTTGGTAAATTTTTAATAGTAAAAGTAAAAGCACTAGAAAAATAAAAAAAAAAATCTTTTTTGAGAAGCTGTAATTTAATTTACATCTTTTTTTAAAAGATCTTTTTCTCTTAAAAAAAAGATGTTTTTCATCTAATAAATAAACAAAAAAGTACTTTTACATCGTTATACCCAAACATAATTGATAGATAAAAAGATCTTTTTTTCATGAGATACCCAAATATAAAATTACTTTTACTTTTTCATAAGATCTTTTAAAAAAAGATAACTCGAAAAAAGATCTTTTCTTAGAAGGTCACCCAAACAAGCTCTAAGACTCCTTAACTTCATTATTTAACTTCTTTTGATTCAATTAAAGATTTATTTTTATTTTTTTATTTTTTAATTCATTCAATTATTTTGTATTTTATTTTGTAATTATATTATTATATATTTTTATTACATGGTTAAATATTATTGAATAATAAGATCTATTAATAATTTAAATTTTGAAATATAGTAATATTAACTAACAACAAAGAACAATTAAAATAAAAAGTAAGATCCAAATATACGGATATCTATAAATGTTTCTTCTTTTGAAGTTAGTTCTAGTTTTGTTAGTAATAACGACATCAATTAAAAAAAATTAATTATGAATATTATAAAGAGTTAATTTTGTAATCTTATAAGACATGAATTTTAAATGATTATTTAGTGATGTATATAAAAATGAAAAAAAAACTAGAAAATTAATTATATTTTATAATAATAAAATATAATTATAAAATTATTATCATGTTATACATATTTTGCCCCCACTAATAAAATTTTTTGGATCCGTCACTGGTCTCATTGCCGACCTTTGTTTTGGCGACCATGTCGTCAACGTATACTTCTATGTTTCAGCCGAGCTGTTTGGCGAAAACTTTGTCCATAAGGCGTTGGTAAGTTGCTCCTGCATTCTTTAGTCTAAAAGGCATAACTTTATAACAGTAATTACCGAAGTCAGTAATGAATGCCGTTTTACTTTGATCAGAAGGATGCATAAGAATTTGGTTATAGCCCGAATAGGCATCCATAAAACTTAAGGTAGCGTAACCGGAAGCGTTATCTACCAAAGAGTCTATGGATGGTAAGGGATAGGAATCTTTCGGGCATGATTTGTTTAAATCAGTAAAGTCGACGCACATGCGTCATTTACCGTTTTGTTTCCTTACCATTACCACATTGGATAGCCATGTAGTGAATTTGATTTTTGTAATGAAATTTGCATTGATAAGCTTTTGAGTTTCTTCTAAGGATGCCCTTCGTTTTTCATCCCTGAGTTTTCTTTTCTTTTGTTGCACAGGTCGTGCAGATGGATTTATTGCTAACTTATGGTTGATGACATGTGGATCGATGCCGGGCATATCAGAAGGTGTCCATGCGAACAGGTCGGTTTGCTGTTGTAGAAAGGTGGTGATGGCATCCAGTTCTTTCCCATTGACCAATTTTCCTACAAAGGTAAATTTGTTAGGGTCTTCAGTGAAAAATACTTTTTGTAAGTCATCAGATGGTGAAGGTCTTTCTCGGAAGTCGACTCTTGGATCTAGTTCGGCCAGTGCCGAGTTGTTGTTGTTAATGTCGACGTTGTTGACCTGCTGTTGTGAATGATTTTGGAATTTCATGCTGATATTGTAGCATTGCGTGCTTCCTTATGATCGCCATGGATTGTCACGACATGATCGTCCTGCACAGGAAACTTAACAAACAGGTGAACTGTAGATACAATTGCGCCGAACTTGTTTAAAAAAGGTCGGCCAAGTATAAGATTATATGGACTTGTGCAGTCTACTACTAAATATTAAATGTCGAATGTTTTTGAAAGAGGATGTTCACCTAGTGTGGTTTGTAACCACACTGACCCTAGTATCAGAACTCACTCACCTGAGAAACCGACTAGGTCTCCGCCCGTTGACTGGAGAATATTGTTGCTTAGCTTCAATTTTTGAAATGTTGAATAGAACAGGACGTCAGCGCTGCTTCCGGGATCCAAGAGGACCTTTTTTACTAATAAGTCTCCCAATTGTAGGGTGACGACAACAGGGTCATCTAGGTTCTGTATATTAGAATTGAAGTCCGCGTGTGTGAATGTGACTTGTGAGTGGGGTGTTGACCTCAGTTCCACCGCCTGGGCTGTCCACCGAGTATATTGCTCGGTATGATCTTTTCCTAGCTGAATTTGAGTGTCCTCCGCTGGCGTATCCTCCTGAAATACAATTAATTATACCTCAGGGCCCAGGGCCATTGCTCTGTGTTGCCTTTTCTTTGCCCCAATGTGGTTGTTCGGGTAGGTCTTTGAATAGTCTCCGAGACATGAGAGGGCTGGGAATGATGCTCATTATCTTCTGGTTGCTGGTGATGAGTGTCGTTATGTTCTATTCGAGCATGGTTCAGTTCAGCGATTTGAGCAGCCATTATTTGATTTTCGTCGGCCATTCGTTGATTGGCTTGTTGTAGCTCAGATACCATTCGCATAAGTTCGGATAGTGAGGGAGGTGGTACGTCAGCCATGGGTGCGAGCGAAAACAATGGGACCAAAAGAAAGAATTCTATATCTTCGGCCCCACGTTGGGCGCCAATTGATCTTGCCTGCGAAATAGGTCGGTTGTTGATTGCCGAGCTATCACCACAAAAGCTTAAACACCCAATCCTCGAATCCGAGCTTTCTTCCTTCCGAAGGGATGTGAGAGTACGAACAATGAAAAAATGGGGGACTATACCTGTAAAGGCACTCCGAAACTTAAGTCAGTATATTGTATTCTCTTAAAAACTTACCTTGGTAGAATATTTTACCTTGCTTTATATGATGAGTTCCTCGTCTGTTATGCTTTTGGCATTAATCGTCAGTTTCGAAATAATTGATATTGTAACTGATTGATATGCCGTTTGAACGTCAGTTATGGTAGGAGTATTATTTTAACCGAGTTATGGCTCATTAAAGGTCGAGCTTATAACGGGTGGCAGTTACAACTCTTAGTGACAACGGCTATAACGCTGAGTTATAGCTCGCATTTAAGGCCGACCATATCACTAATAATATAGCAAGACAAGAAATGTAACTTATCACATTATTCAATTCATTATGCGAGTATTTGCTGATGTATGTTAGGGGTTAAAATAATAAAATATGTTCATTTTTTATTTAGACAGATAAAAAGAAATTACAAAGATCAAACTGTTTAACCTAGTTTAAGCATTGATAAAGAGAGAAATATTACGTAAATAAATTATTTTGACAACGATATGTATGTGACAATAATTACACCAAAAACAAGAAACATGTATTTTGAACTTGTTATCAAAAGTTCAAAACTAATTAGTTACGTAACATACATTTTTTACTAATAAATTTTTTAAAAGATAAAATATATTTTTGTCTTTTAAATTTGTCAAAAATTTTAAATATATTCTTAAATTTTATTTTGTTTTAATTTTATTCAAATAATTTTTATTTGCATTAAATATACCACATTGACAATTAAATTTTTAAAAAATTTAGGATTAGTCCAATAATAATGTATGATAACTATCTCTAATTTACTTATATTGATGGTTATTTTTATAAAATTATTGTTGAATTGATCCTAAAGTTTTTAAAAAATTAGCTATCAACAGTATATTTAATTCAAATAAAATTTTGGGATAAAACTAAAACAAAATAAAATTTAAAAATTTTTTTAGCAAATTTTAAGAAAAAAAAACTTTTCTCAATTATGCTTTTAGTAAACTCACGTCCATACAATTATTTTTATGTAAAATTAATAATTATTAGACGATAATTTAGTTAAATATGTTAAATTATTTAACTATTCTTAACTATTAACTTTAAATAAAGATAACTGCATATAAATTTTCGCTTGAAACAATTAATCAAAATGCTTACCTAATTCAAGCTTGAGTTTAGTCTTTTTCTCATCAACATGAAATCCAACACAATCTACTAAACCTCGTGCCGAGCAGCCACATGAATCTTGTCTTCCTTTCCCAATGGCATCCCTTTCAATCACAACTCTTGGATTCATTCCATCTTTTAATGGCCATACTCTTGTCCCTAACCACTTTGAGTCGCTCTCTGAGGAAGCTGCGCCGCCGTTGTTCCATTCCGGCACCATAACTTGGTGTCTTGGACCTATTGGGACATACTTTACTCTGACGTATCGATCAAGAAACGGTTTTTGTTTAGAATTGTTAGGCACTCTTTTGACCATATATTTTTTTTATCTTCTTTTTTTTTTCTTATTCTTCATCAGGATCTAATGATAAATTTGAAGAAGTACGAATAGAAAATGTGAATTTTTTAGTTGAAAATCTCCTATTATTATTTTTCTTGGGCTTCTTTCTAAGGTTATACATTCTATCCTTAGGTTCTTCTTCATACAATGATGGACACATCTTCTGACTCTACAAAATGACACCAATATTTTGGTTTAATAAGTATATATAATGTTATAGCTGATAAGTATAATTTGTTTACAAATTTTGATTTTATTGAAGTATATAATAAGTTGCAATATTGATAGAAAAAAAATTAAAGTATATAATAAATTTGAACATTTTTTTAATAGTTACAATCACTCACTTAAGCCCAAAACATTGAAATAAGAGACATTTAAATTAGCATAATACAAAATTAACCGATCAAAAACTACAAATAAAACACTAACAACTTAAAAAATCAATGAAACTAGATATTAAAAAATATTACAAAGGAAAACATATTTGGATAAAAAATTTTAAAAGACATCTTGACAAACAACATATTACAAAAGAAAATGTTGTATAACCAAAGTTTTGATACCAAAATAAAGAGATATTATTGAAAATGGGTTTAAGATTTTTATTATCCAACTACAATATATAGTTATTTAATTTTTAAAATAAATTAGATTCTGATGATATTTTTTTGGATACTATGAAAATCTTCATTATCCAAAATACACGGAATATAATTTATCAAATTGAAAATTAATTCTTTTTTATGATAACTTAATAGATTAACTAATAGCTGAATAACTAAACTAACATATTGGGAATATAATCTATCAAAAATTGATTCACACATATATGTCTTTAATTATCAACAAAAAAAATTCATAAAATAAACAATTGAAAATTACCTTCCAAAATTGTTGTTCCTACTTGACCTAAATCTTTTCTTGTTAGAAGCAGCTTCTTTATACAACAAAACCTTTTTCCACTTAGGGTTTTTATTATTACAAGTTAAATCAACTTTAGATTCACCACAAGAATTTACCGCAACATTTTTAACCTAACTCAATAATTCCATTGAAATATTGTCACCTTTTCTGTTGTTATTGTCATTGTTGCTATCACTATATTTTTTGTTTTCAACATTAAACTCCTCCAACACTTGTATTTTATCGTCACTAGTATCTCCTCCTCCTTTTCTACCATACTCGGCAAGAATTGACTCGTCGAGAATGAATTGATTAAATACACATACCGTTGTATCTACGTCTAGATCATGATGATGATATTCTTGGTTAGGAAATTCGTTGTCTTCCTCAACACTTGACTCTGATGATGAACTCACAAGATTCACATAGTTACCGTCATGAATCTTTTTTTATGTCATTGTTCGATCACCACCAATATCTATCAAGAATTGTGTCCCACATATCTATTTTGGATTTTATTTTCAAGTCAAACCCTAGAAATTCACACACTTAAGACTTTTTTAATACATACCAAAGTAATATATCTTTCATTGACATTTTTGAATTTTTTTTATTAAGATGAGAGAAGATTTATGTATACTTGAATTATTGATGTACGAATTTAATTGCAAAAATTAAAATATCTACCCGCATTAA
>NC_029786.2:29142709-29183762 GCF_000816755.2 Arachis ipaensis | reverse complement strand
GTTAATACTTCCTCTAGTATCAAATAATTTTCAATTTTTAAAATTTTATTTTTTAATTTCAACCTATGTTGGTGCCATTTAAGAATTTGATGGGTTTTAAAATAATCTCAATAGTTATGGTCTTGCTTCATATATGGAAAAAGTCGTTTTAAAATAAACAACCTAGGACGATATTTTTTAAACCCAGCGCTTAATTTATGTACTCATTTATAATCTGGTAATGAAACATTAATTTTGAATTGTTGCTACCTTAGAAACTACTATTCACTATTCAGTAACTTTTATACTGACATCAATAATGATATTTTATTGCTGTGTAATATCTTCCTTTTATTCATAGGTAGAGAGTAGTATTTGGTTTGTAAAATTGTTTAAATAGATAGCTTCAAAGATCCATATTTTTATTATTAATTTATTATATGATCTTTTGTGAGTTTGGATCCGTTATTCTACCACTAAATTTTGGTGATGGTAAATACAATAGAGGGTGTAAAATCCCAAATAATGTGACTTAAGCCTTTTATGAATAAGACTATATTACTATAGAATACAAAATTTGACCTGTCTTTCTTCGTTGGTAAAGCCGAGAAGATTCATGATGAGTTGATAAATATATTTTATAAAGACTAATGAATTTAAATATAAAAAAATATGTTTTTTCAGAAAATAGACATTTTTGATGTATATACAAGCAGGTGGACGTAATAGAGGTAAAGGAGCAACACGTAGATAACGTACTGACTCAGCACGCAACCCACGTGTTGAACATTTGTCAAAATCTGAAGCAACATGCAAGTTCTTTGTTGACACGTGTCAGCCATCCGTCAACACACATGATGCGTGATTCCAACGTGGCAGCAACTCGCAAGTTGCGTGTTGCCACATGGCGGACATTGGTTGGACAGTTTTGCAACACGTTGTCTGCGAGGTGAGTCTACTGTCTATAAAAAGCAATGCTCATAACCATTTTGCTTCATTCTGAGAGAAGTATTTTTCTCTAGGGTTGGTACCATGGAGGGCACTACCAACGTAGTGGTTTATCACAACGGTGAGGTCGTACGAAATACGTACGAGGGTGTGAACTTTGCGTGTGAGAATATGTTTTCGTTTGTGGTTCTGTGCACTATAACCATCGCGGAACTACAGTACGGGCTCTGTCAAAGCATTGAGGCTGATATTGTAAAGAGGGTGACCAACATTCTCTACAAGAGTCCGGTTCTCGTATTTGGCGGCCTGATACAATTTGAAGTTATGCCAATCGTCGACGAAACAAGTGTTCAGCGGATGCTTCGTATTTACCAGCAAACTCAGATGCAACACCCGAGGATTGAGTTACATATTGAGTTTGAGCATATTGTTGCAGATGAGGTTCAACATGACCAATATGTGCAAGATGACAGAGGTGAGGCATACTTGGGAATGAACAATGATAGCGATGAGGAGTTCAAACATACATACGAAGCCGGTGATGAGGATGATGACGGCGATGTGGGAGGTAAGGCAGTGGCGGAAACTTTAGTGGTTCCAGCCGTAGTTAGTCGACCGATGGGCGTTCCACCCTTTATGCGTAGTTTGAATCTTCACGCCATGCATGCACCGAAGTTTTCCGAATATGAAAACATAGGTACGTGAGTAGTGATAATATGTTTACTTGATTTTGTTTTAGCGGATCAATGAACGATAAATTTGTTTTCTTATAGGTGTTGTTGATCTTGAGGATGGGGAGTTTAGGATCAGAATGGAATACGGTTCAATAAAATCAGTGATTGCGCCAATTCAGAGTTACACTATCTTCAGAGGAGTCGATTACGTTGTTTATGAATCCGAGTCACAGACATTCTATGCAAAGTGCAAAAATTACGGACGTGGGTGCGACTGGCTTATTCGAGCCAGCTTGATACAAAAGAAAGCCTATTGGGAGATTCAAAGATACAACGGGAGGCACACGTGTTCCATGGGAACGATCTCATAGGATCACTCCAAGTTAGACTCAGACACGATTGCTGAGGTTATGAAGCTATTGGTTGAATCTGACCCATCCATAAAGGTCAAATCTATAACTGCGGAGCTCTAGGCAAGATTCAACTACATTATTAGTTACTGGAAGGCTTGGCTGGTAAAGCAGAAGTCGATAGCCAAGGTTTTCGGTAGATGGGAAGAATCTTACCAAGCTTTGCTGTTGTGGTTCTTGGCGATAGTTTAGAAGATGCCTGGTTCACAAGTTCAAATAGAAACACGACCCCTGTATAACTGGAGTCAAGAGGTGGACGGTGTAAGGATATTTCATCGGGTATTCTAGAGCTTTAATCCATGCATAAGAGCTTTCAAATATTGTAAGTCGCTGGTTTATGTTGACGGGACCCACCTATATGGAAAATATAAAAGTTGCATTTTGGTTGCAGTTGCGCAAGATTGGAATCAAAACATTAATTGTACCGATTGCTTTTACCATTGTAGAGGGTGAGACTACTGATGCATGACACTTTTTTCTCAGTAATTTACGAACACATGTTGTAAGGAAAGACGACATGGGGATAATCTTCGATCGTCATGAGTCAATTCGGGCCGCAGTCAATCGTAGCGGAGGTGATTGAAAACCTCTGAGAGCATGGTGGATGTTTTGTATTCGGCACATCGGTAGCAACTTCTTAAGGGAATTTAAGGTTCTGTACTTGCAAAAGCTTGTGGTCAACATTGGGTATTCAAGGACAGTGGAGGAGTACAACGCCAAATACAGGAGGTTGCAAGAACAAGGCGAGGCCTATGTTCATTGGTGCGACAACATCGATCATCCCCAGTGGGTGTTTGCATTTGACGAGGGACATTGATGAGGTCACATGAAGACGAACTTTGTCGAGTGCATTAATTCGGTGTTGAAGGGTGCTCGAAATCTTCCTATATTAGCGCTAGTCCGAACAACATATTTTCGGTTGAACGAGTTGTTTACGTGGAAGAGTACTGAGGCTTACTAGCGTAAGCGTGCTGGATTTACTTTTTCTGAGTTTTCCACTCAGCGGATAGAGGCAAACATGCAGCGCGCAGGTAACATCGTTGTGAATCGGTTTGATAGAAGAAACGAGGTGTTTGAGGTGCACGAAATACCTAGTGAAAAAGTGTTAGTTGTTGATCTTGCACGACGGAGGTGCGACTGTGGGCATTTTCAGGTGGAGCAACTTCCATGTCGCAATGTTATTACGTGCTGTGCTAACCAGCGACTGGATTGGCAGATATATGTTAACGATGTATATAAAATGTCAGAAATTCAGAAGGTCTATAGAGAGAAGTTTGTCCCGTTGGGCGACACGGAGACATGGCCTGATTACACAGGAGTGACCTTGGTTGCGAATTTGGCCTTGCGACGAAAGTCAAAAGGTTGTCCCAAATCGACTTGCTATCTGAATGAAATGGATTCACAGGAAATACGTGGTCCCCGGGTATGCCGTCTTTGCAGAAATCAGGGTCATAGTCGTAGTAGATGTCCTCAACGTGCTGGACCAAGTGGGGTTGATTGCAGTGGAGCCTCGTAGTATTTTTAATATCTATGTATTTTTAATTTGAGTCATTATGTAAAACCCGGTTAATTAATGGCTAATTATCTCATAAAATAAAATATATTCTCAAAAGTGAGAAATGAGGTTTTTATGGTTTAATGTGGTAGAGAAATTTAAGACGAGAATTTCGACACCAATTTTAAAAAAATCGGCCCAAGATTGGGCCGAACGAACCAAACCGGGCCAACCGAACCCAATTTGGGCCCAAGGGCTCAGCCAAGCCCCATTAATTAATGAGAGCTCAGCTCTCTTCTCCCCAAAACAACACACACACGCTGCACAAAGAAAGGGAAAGGGGGAAGATTGAAAACCCTTTGTTCTTGTTCACCTCCAACTTCAATTATTGATAACTTTTGATTCGGAGCTCCGATTGACGCACCATTTGCGGCCACGCGACCGCGATGTCGAGCTCTACAAAATCCACACAAGCAATCTTGAGGTAAGTCACAGTTTCATCTTCGAATCCCAGCCCTTGATTTTCGAATTTATTGGGCAAGAATGTTGAACTTTTGAGCTTCCTTGTGTTGTAGGATCTAATTAACTTGGAGGGAAGGCTTGTTCTTGCCTCTTTTGATCTTTGGGTTTGTTAAGTGACTCAACCCTAAGTTAAATGATTGAGTGTTGTGATTTGATATTGAGTTTGTATGGTTGGATGTAAATTATGTGTGTTAGGCAAGGTATATATGTGAATGGATTGAAGTTGATGGAGATTTTGGGAGCTTGATGGTGATATACAAGCTGTAAATCTGATCTTGGAAGCTTTGAGACCTTGAAAAGTGAGAAAGAGTGGGAATTGGAGGTGTTCCGGGTGGAACGGGAATCGACCAAGGTATGATTTCGGTTTCCTGTATCTAAAATATAATGTGGTGTGAAAACATAGGCTAGTGACCCTAGGATAGGGCTTTGGAATTGTTGATGTGGTTGTTGGTCAATTTGGATTGAATTAGAAAATGTATAAATGATGATGGTCATGATTGTGAGAGGTTGTATGGGTTGATAAAGCATGTATTTTTGTATGTTATGTGGATTTGATATGTTAGATTGATGAATTGAATGATTGTTGGAAGATTGAGATATGACACGTTGATTATGATGTAAGATTTGGCTAAATATGGTGGAATTGGTGGGTTGATGGTTGTATGGGTCATTGGCAATGATTGATGTTGGAAGGATGAGTTTTGGTGGGTTTCGAATGAGTTGGTAAGTATATGTTTGAAATTGGGAGTTTATGAGTTTTGGTAAAAATATAAATTTGATGAACTTCCACGGATTATATCCTGAGTTATTGTTTTCCAAACTTAATGATTTTTATATCAAATAAAAGAAATTTTATAAGCTTTAAAATGGTTTAAATTTGGTTGAAAATTTGAATTTTGTGGAAGGAGATATGATTGAGGGAAGTTCGGTTCAAAAATCTGAATTCTGCAATTTCTGCAGAATTTGTGATTTCTGGTTTGTGTGTGGACGCACACTCGGCGAGAATTTGGTCTTGTGCGCACGCACAGCCTTGTGCGTATGCACACGCGGAGACAGGGTTGCTGGTGGCAGCGCCAGCACGCCCTGTGCGCATGCGAAACCAACGAAGGATTGCGAGCTGTGCGTCCGCACTTGTGCGCACGCACACGTTGGGATGACACATTGGTGGCAGCGCTAGCACACGTTGTGCGCGCACCACCCTAAGGATTTTGCTTTCTGTGCGTACGCATACGCCTAAAAATATTTCTGGGCATGCGCACGCACACCTCTGTGCGTCCGCACGCAACCCAGTTCTTTTCTAAAACTTTGTTTTCAAGCTCTTCACATTCCCAACAAGCTCGTAACCTTCCGAAATGTTATTTCACACTTATAAATCCCCAATTTCATCCCTTAAGTCTTAATTTGATGATTAAATGTCTAGTGATTGAGAGAAGGCTAGGAAAGGGGTAACTTGTGGGAGAAGAAAAGGGATGTAATGATGGGTATGATGTATAATGATGATGTAAGTGGTTGGGAAGGATGGTGGAGTGCTGAACATGATTTGAGCCGAAAGGGCTGAGTATGGAATCATGATTGGTAGGCCGGAATGGCTGAGATGTATACTAATGTATGGCTATGATTATTGCATATATGCTGAATTGATGATTATTATGACTGTTGCACTTCACCTATCTGAGATACGAGTTTTCCTGGATGAAAGTAGTGGCTAGCCACCACGTGCTCCAGGTAGAGACTCGATACTCTACTGACCCTACGTCGCAAGTGTGACCGGACACTGTGAAAGTTCCGGATGAGCTCGCCCCCGTGAATATACACTAGTGAGGGTGTTGGATATAAATTATGATTATGTTTGTGGATAACTCGAGTTGGGGATGCGCGACAGAGGGACAGTCCAATGGTTAGCTACCAGGACTTGTCGGGCTGGCTTTATAACTGACAGATGAGACTCATCAGCCACTAGGACAGGCATGCATCATATGTATATATGTGATTTGTCTGAATTGCCTAATTGACTGCATCATTACTTGCTACTTGCTTAATTGTTCTATCTGCTTCCTACTTGTACATTTCCTTGCCTGATATATTTGTGCTTGCATTTATTCCACTATTGGCGGTTGGGAGGTTTGCAGGATTTGGAAAGGGGATATGTATAGTTAGACCGAAGATCCTTAAGTTAGTTGCTTATTTACTTTTGTTATGGTTTAGTTATGTTTATATGCTTCGATTATAATTTGGAAGTTCTAGGATTGCCTTTGGCTTTCCCAAGATATTACATGTTAGATATTTGGGCACTGTTACCATGCTGAGAACCTCTGGTTCTTACCCATGCGAATTTTTGTGGTTTTCAGATGCAGAACGTGAGGCTCCTCGCTGAGGCATGCTGGAGACTTTCTTTTGGCGGAGATCCTTGTATCTTGGGGTTTTATTTTGGTTATTATATGCCTGTTTAGATACCATGTTCTCCACTATATATGTATTTTGTATTGACTCCTCCTAGAGGTTATTTTGGAGAAACAGGATTTGTATATTGCCTTTTGGGTTGTCTTTTGGGATTTCCTTACTATATATGTATGTATACTGTATGCTCGGACCGGTTATCTCCGCAAGCTGAGTCCCGAGTCTTGATATATAGGTATTTTGACACCCCTTTGTATATCTCTTCGCTTTAGTTTGATCTTAAACTGTTCGTTTACATTATCGACCAGAGTGTTGCGCTTTTGATTTATCGGTTTTGATTTACCCATTTTCTTCAAAGGCTCCTAGTTATGAACATTTTTGCAATACTATATGTACTAAATTTTATTTTAGAGGTCGTAATACCTCGCCACCTATGTTTTATGACTTAAGCATAAGACCCTGTGTGGTAGGGTATTACATTATGGTATCAGAGCAGTTCGTTCCTGTAGAGCCTGAGGGACGGACTGACTATACTTCTGTGCATTCTCTGTATTTGTGTTTATGTGCTATTAGGATATCTGACTGATATAACTGGTATAAACGTTCATGAGCATATATTTGGGACTTTGAGCACTAGACTTTCGATATTGAGACTGATCAACTTGATATCGCTCGTTTGGTGTGTATAGGAACCAGATGGCACCTCGTGGACGCATTCGAGGCTGTGGGAGAGGACGTGCCGGTACTCATGGGCTGGAAACTAACCCGAATGACCCCGTGGACTTCATGGCTACATTACAGAACATGACTACCACTATGCAGGCCACTGCTGAGACTCTCGGACAGTAGATGAACAACCATAACCATGAAGGAAATGGGGGGAATAGGACTCAAGGTCCAATGACATTGGCGGCCTTCCTAAAGGTTAATCCACCGAAGTTTAAGGGAACTACTAATCCAACCGAAGCTGATACTTGGTTCCAAGCTATGGAACAAGCACTGCAAGCACATTTGGTGCCTGAGGAACAATGCGTTGAGTTTGCCACTTATCTACTCACTGGTGAAGCGTCACATTGGTGGTAGGGGACCCGACGTATCATACAGCAAGGTGATGATCCGATCACCTGGGATACCTTTCAGGAGGAATTCTACAAGAAGTACTTTCTAAACTCCGCTAGGACGGCCAAGGAACTAGAGTTACTGTAGCTGAAGTAGGGAACTATGTCTGTATTCGAGTATACGGATAAGTTTGAAGAGTTGTTCAGATTCTCCCGTATGTGTCAAGGAGCTCCGGGGGACTTTGAGGAGTGGAAATGTATCAAGTACGAAGAGGGCTTCAAAGTGACATCTACAGTTCAGTGGGGCCGATGGAGATCAGGACTTTCTCCGAGTTAGTTAACAAAAGCAGAGTTGCCGAAGAGTGTGTGAGGAAGGCAGCTGCAGAAAGAGGAAGCCTGAGGGGATCATTCCCACTCAGCCGAGGGAAGAGTTTTGCTCCTAAAGGTCCGCCCTTCAAGCGGGGAGATTTTGCACCACAGAGGACTCAGGGTCAGAATAACTTCAGAAGGCACAACAACAACAACAACAACAACAACAACAACAACAACAACAATGCTTCGAGGAGAAGATTTGGGAAGCAGCCCCTGAGTGAGCAAGCTTGCACTAGGTGTGGGAGTTACCATCTTGGTGCTCCATGCAAGGCCGGTTGGGATCTATGTTACTCATGTGGGAAGCCGGGGCACCGAGCCTCCAATTGTTCAGAGAAGCAGAAACAAGGTACCAGGAGACCACAGCAGCCTGGACGGGTGTTTATTACTTCAGCTATAGGGGCCGAGGGGTCCGAGACACTTATCCGAGGTAAATGTGAAATAGCGGGTCAAGTTTTAAATGCCTTGTTTGATTTTGGAGTATCACATTCATTCATTGCATTTGAGAAGGCTAGTGAGTTAGAGTTGAAGATCGTAACGTTAGGTTATGACCTGAAGGTGTATAATGCCACCCATGAAGCCATGGTAACTAGGCTTGGATGTCCGCAATTTTCCTTTAGGGTCAAGCAGCGTGACTTTGTACACAATCTAGTCTGTTTGCCGATGGTAGGTCTTGATCTTATCTTGGGGTTGGACTGGTTGTCCAAGAACCACGTTCTACTCGACTGTTCCACGAAATCAGTGTACTTCATGTCAGAAGATACGGAAGGGCTGGTCGTGGTAAATAACTATTACTTGAATTCCATGATAGTGAATTGTTTTGGGGCTGAATGTCAAGGCATTCTGTTGTTAACCGTGGGCGTCTCGGGTGATGATCAAAACTTAGAGCAGATTCCGGTTGTATGTGAGTTTTCTGAAGTATTTCCCGATGACATCGCGGAATTTTCGACTCATCGAGAGGTTGAATTTGCGATCGAATTGGTGCCGAAAATAGGGCCAATCTCGATTGCTCCTTTTAGGATGTCTCCACTAGAGATGGCCGAGCTGAAATCTCAACTCGAGGATCTTCTGGGTAAGAATTTTATCCGACCGAGTGTTTCTCCGGGGGAGTGCCGGTGTTATAGGTAAAGAAGAAGAAGGGGAGTATTCGGCTTTGTGTGGATTACAGATAATTGAACAAGGTCACAATAAAGAACAAGTACCCCCTACGAAGGATTGACGACCTCATGGACCAGCTACAAGGAGCTGGAGTTTTCTCCAAGATTGATTTGCAATCCGGCTATCACCAGATAAGGGTGAGAGATGAGGACATCCCTAAGACCGCTTTCAGGACTCGTTATGGTCACTACGAGTACACTGTAATGTCTTTTAGATTGACAAACGCTCCTGCAGTGTTTATGGATTATATGAATAGGATCTTCCGTCTGTTTCTGGATAAATTTGTTGTTGTCTTCATTGATGACATACTGGTTTATTCCAAGAATGAGGATCATGCGGAACACTTGAGGACCGTGTTGCAGATACTAAAAGAGAAGAAATTCTATGCGAAACTATCTAAATACGAGTTCTGGAAATGTGAGGTGAAGTTCTTGGGTCACATAGTGAGTAAAAAGGGTATATCAGTATATCCTGCTAAAGTGGAAGCAGTGATGGAGTGGAAGCGACCGACCTCAGTTACCGAGATAAGGAGTTTTCTGGGTTTAGCCGGCTACTATCGGAGATTCATCAAAAGATTCTAACAATTGGCTTTTGATACGAAAATTATTGTCAGTCTAGATTTTTTCTTAAAGAAAGGAATTACTTCGTTGTAAGCATAGCTCCAAACCAACAAACAACTCTCACATCAAAATAAAATATGGTTTTGTCACAAGTACAAACCCCAATAAGAATTAACTGAAGTATTTAAACTCCGGGTCGTCTTACAAGGAATTGCAATGAAATGATCAATTATTGGCTATGAAGAACAAGGGGTTTGATTTTATATTTTTGCAAGAAAATAATTGGCAAGAAAAGTAAATCAAGCAAGCAATTAGAGAAAGCAAAATAAAGAAAAGCAATTAATAAAGAGAGACATTCATGATAAGAATTGAGATCATAGGCCTTCCATCATAGTCACTAATAACAATAATTAACAAGAATTTATATTATTTTGTCATCCCCAATGTTGGAAGAAGGTGTAAGTTATCTTCCATGAGAGAAAGTCTAACAAGACTAGCTAATCTCAATCCAAATGTCCAAATCAACTCACTAATTGGATTAGCAAGAGATTAGAGTCAATGGAAATGATATTAACTAACAATTCTAGATCACCAACATAGGTTGGGTTTTCATGACTCAAGATTGCCTAATTACTCTTTCCAAGCCAAGAATGCTCAAAGTCTACTCTAAAGGCCAACCAAGCATTTTGTCAAACACTTGGTGGGTATATAAGGAAAACATAGTAAAAATGCAAGAATAATAAATCTACCAACTATCAATTGCAAGGAAAGTAAATCAACAACTCAAATCATCAATAAAAAGAACATCAAACATTAAATTTCATTCAATGTAAACAAAATCCAACATGAGCATTCATAAACATAAAAGAGACATAAAAGTAAATTTGACAAGAGAACTAAGAAGAATAGAGTAGTAGAAATAAGAAATTATGAAGGAAACAAGATGAGAACATGAAAATTGACCTAGATCTAAGATGAAAATATCCTAAGAACCCTAATTCTAGAGAGAAGAGGGAGCTTCTCTCTCTATAAACTACATTACATGATGCCAAAACTCCAAACAATTGCTCCCTCCTTTGCCCATGCTTGAATTCTGCATGAAATAGCATTAGAAATGAGTTGGATTGGGCCCAAAATGCTCTACAAATCGCTGGCCATGATTTCACTTTAGTGAATCACGTGCTCCATCGGCGTGCACACGTACAGTGCGTATGTGCATTCCTAGACGTCAGGAAACTATGGAAAATTTATATCATTTTGAAGCCCCGAATGTTAGCTTTCCAACGCAACTGGAATTGCCTCATTTGGACCTCTGTAGCTCAAGTTATGGTCAATTGAGTGCGAAGAGGTCAGGCTTGACAGCTTTGTGGTTCCTTCATTTCTTCATGAGTTCTCCCACTTTGCATGCTTTTCTCCTCACTTCTTCCATCCAATGCTTGCCTTATGAACCTGAAATCACTCAACAAACATATCAAGACATCGAATGGAATTAAAGTGAATTGAATTTAGCTATTTTAAGGCCTAAAAAGCATGTTTTCACACTTAAGCACAAATCAAGGGATGCAAAATCATGCTATTTCATTGAATAAATGTGAAAAAGGTGATAAAATCCCCCAAATTAAGTACAAGATAAATCACAAAATTGGGGTTTATCAAATCTTCCCACACTTAAACCAAGCATGTCCTCATGCTAAGAATAAAGAAGGACAAGAAAAGGGGTATGAACATTTTTTCAATGCAAATAAACTATATGCCTATCTACATGCATGCAACTAAATGCAATATGATTCTACCTACTTGGTCAAAAGTAAATCAATCCCCAAGAACACATATGAACAAGTAGGGCTAAGATCATATGACGATTCATGAATCCTACCAATTTGAATATCAAAATAAAGCACAAATAGACTTGCAAGAAGAAAAGCTCATGAAAGCCGGGAATAAGAAATTGAGCATCGAACCCTCACCGGAAGTGTATCCGCTCTAGTCGCTCTAGTATATAGGGTCGATCACTCAATTCTCTTCTAATCATGCTTTCTATATTTTGTTTTTCATCTAACAATCAACAATTATTCAATGCATGCATACATTCATCATGAGGACTTGTTCATAGGTTGTAATCGGGCTAGGGTCAAGGTAGGATGCATATGGTCAAGTGAGATTGAAATTTGAATCTTTGATTAGCCTAAGCTCTCACCTAACACATATAACAACCTATACAAGTCTAATACACAACCTAGCTACCCATGATTCCCACTTTTTCATATACTCATGCATTCTTTTTAATTCACATTCCATATGTATTGATTTTTATTGAACTTTACTTTGGGGTATTTTTGTCCCCTTTTTATTTCTTTTTCTCTTTTTTTTTTATAATTTTTTTCTTTGATATATATATATATATATATGTGTGTTCTTTTTATTTTTCTTTATCATTTTTTTCTAAAGTATATACAAATGTATCAATGCATATGGTTTTACATATAGTGCATGAATATGTACCCAATTCCCAATATTTTTAACAAAAATAAAAATTACACTTTTACCTCAACCAATGTCCCAAGTTTTCCATACCCAAATGATACACACCCTCACTAGCCTAAGTTAATCAAAGATCCAAATTAAGGGATATTTATTATTTTTCACTTAGGGGTAGTGATGTGCTAATATTAAGAACAAAAGGGATTAATTAGACTCAAAATTGGCTAACAATGGTTGATGAAAGGTAGGCTATTTGGGTAAGTGAGCTATATAAAATGATGGCCTCAATCATACAAATGCATATATACATGGAATAATGGACATAAAGAATCAAACAAATCAAAGATTACAATCATAGAAAGAGAACAATTACACAAGAATGGAAAATAAGTGATTATAAGATGTAACCACACAATTTGGCTCAAAACTCACATGCTTGTGTTCTTAGCTCAAAAACCATGTTCCAAAAATAAATTCTTCAAGCAAGTTCAACAGAAAAAAAAAATTTCAAATTGGTAGGGTGCCCTAAAAACAATATTTTTTTCTTGGAAAAGAAATCATCACCTTAACCAAGTAGTCCTAACATAAAAAGAAGTGGTAAAATATATACAAATTCTAACTAACATGCAATCTATCATGCAATGCAACAACTAATCTAACAAAGACAAAAATAAAAAATTGGTGTTGAAAAAGGAAGTTGTTACCCATGGAGGTCTGTCGGACGACCTCCCCACACTTAGAAGTTTGCACCGTCCTCGGTGCATGCAAAGAAGAGCAAGGTGGACGGGTTGCTACAATTGATGTGCTCCTCCAAAAGGTTGTGCAGAAGGACTTGTTTGTTGCCCCATTTAGAAGCTTTTCCTTTTCCTCTTTCGGTGGCCAACCTAAAAGAAAAGAAAAAGAAAGAAAATTAAGCCTACAAAAAAGATATCAAAGCAAATAGAACATAGGCGAGGGCTAATGCCAAATAAGAGTAAGGTTCTCACTACATGGTAGCTACAACATGTGAGTGAGAAAACAATATAAGCTAAGGCATATTAACTAACACTTGATGCAAGAGTAAAGTCAATGCATGAAGAGCACTCAAAAGCATCAAGTTCAAATAGAAAGAGTGGGTCATGAAAGGCATGCAAGTTCATATCAATGAACAAAGAATATAAGAGCCATACAAGATTAAGCATTGATTTAAAAGTTTCATCACCCAACAATATCAAACAAGTCAAGAAGCACCAAGATTAACCAAGAAATTCTCAACAATTGAGTAAGAAATTCAACACCATTATTCAAATAAGAAGCTCAAAAAAGAAAGTAAAAACAAGCTATAAAAACAAAATGGAAATGCAAAGAATAAAAGTATGCAAATGCAATGGACAAAAGAAAATGAAAGATGAGAAAAAAAAACTCTTTTTTTTAATGGCACGGACGCGTCATGCACGCTTACGCGCCGATGCGCAGTTTGGCCGAAGGGCGCGTACGCGCCAGGTGCGCGCACGCGTGGGTGAGATTATGCGTGGGGCACAGTGTCAGCCCAAGTTTGGCCAAACTCTCTGGAACATGTACCAGGAGGGCAGATGGCGCTATCGACGCGCACGCGCACAGCGTGCATGCGCGTGCATTGCGCAATTAGAGTCAACGGCGCATACGCGCGGGTTGGTTTGTGCCTTAGGCCCAATGTTCGCACAGTGCAGGCCTAACTCTTGGGTTTTTGGCTGGGGGTGGAATTTTTGCATCCACGCATACGCGTACATGGCGCGTCCACGTGGATGATCGAAAATGCTTGAGGCGCGCGTATGTGCCAGGTGTGCGCACGCGCGGGTTGGTGCTCTTTTTTTCAAAATTTTTCCAAGTTCTTGCACCAAACCAAGCCTTCCGAACCTCCGAACAGCTACCAAAACACCCTAAAACCTTATTTAACCTACTAAACTACCAGTTATACTCAACAAACTCAACAAAACATGAAATTAAACTAATTACCAATATGTACAAAAGGGAAAAATGAAAAGAATTTACTATGGTGGGGTGTCTCCCACCTAGCACTTTTGTTTATTGTCCTTAAGTTGGACTATTGATGGGGGTCCTTGCTAGGGTGGTTTATGCTTGAATTCATCCTTGAATCCCCACCATTGTTTGCATCTCCAATGTCCACCGGGATCCCAGATTAGGCGCACAAGGCCTTCAAATAAGCTCAAGTAAATGACAAGGCCCTAGGAGTGTTGAATGTTGAAATGGATTCTTGTTCTTGTACCCATCCTCTCGTTGACTACCATAGTTAAATTTGGGTGACAAGGCTTGTGAATTCTCAATTAAGCTTCCAGACATTCTCCTAGACCCATGAAATTTGGCTCTACACCAACCATTGCTATTCAACTTTGAGCATGCAACCATCATGAACTTAGAATGGTGTTTCCAACCACTACACAACTCTCTTATACTTTTAACTCCACAAAGAGCTCTAAGTTGACCATCATTTTCAATAAAACCATATTCAAGTGAGAAAGTGAAGCTTAGGGATAGAAATTTTACCCATTTGAATGTTGTGTTGGATGATGGTGACTTAGGAAGGGGGACCTCCCCACACTTAGCCAATGCGAGGTCTACGCCCTTGTGGTCTTCCTTCGCAACTTCCACCTCTTTGCAAGCTTCTTCACTTTCAATTCCTTGCTCACCAACTTCTTCTATACACCCTTCATTGCTCAAACCATGTGTCGGAGGTTGTGCACAGTCCTCCTTGTTATAAATTTCATAGCACAATGAGGGAGATTCATCAATTCTAAGAGACTCATTGGTTGGTGTGGAATCATCTTCAGTGATGGAGCTTGCTTCTTGCTCAACCTCTTCCTCTTGGTAGCTTCCTTCCAATTCAATCTCTTCTTCATTGCTTACCAAGGTATGGGAGGTGAGGTATCTTCTTTTCCACTCTCTATGTCAAGCCCAATGGGAGAGAATTCAATTGTACATAAGAATTCATCAATGATTAAATCCATCTCTTGATCAACCTCTTCAAAGTTTTCAATCATGATATGCTTTGGAGGTTGTACACCCTCCTCAACATCAATGTCAAGCTTCTTGAAAGAGGGCTCTCTAATGCTATATTCCCATGGACTTCTAACATCTCCTAGGTTTTCAACCACTCCTTCCGGCTCAATTGTCTTAACTTCCTCCCCTTGTGTCAATTCTTGCTTCAACTCCTCTTTTTCACCGTGGAGCTCTAAACTCACTCCCTCACTATGCTCCTTAATTGCTTCTTCATATTCATCAATGGGAGTGCCTTGGTTGCTTAGGCTTAGTTGGGAGGAGGCCATATTGCTAATGGCTTCTACTAGGATAGCCATCTTGGGTTTTAGCTCCTTAAACTCCTTTTCCATCCCCTCTTGTTTCCTTCGGAGTTGAGAATCAAGATCTCTTAGTTCTAGCGTGAGGGCTTCATCGGGGGGCGGTGGTGGAAGAGAGTGTTCATTGTTTGAGGAGAAGGCATTATAGTTGGAAGGTGGTTCATTTTGGTAAGGGTATGGAGTTGGTGTATATTGAGGTGGTTCTTGAGAGTAGTTGTGTTGGAATTGTGGTGGTTCTATGTATGGTTCATATGGCTCATAAGGTGGTTGGTAGGGTGGATAAGGATTAGGGCCATATGGAGGTGTTTGGTGGTATGGGGCTTGTGAGTAAGGTGGTTCAAAACCATGTTGAGGGGGTGGTTCATAGGCATGTGGTAGTGGTTGTTGACAATCACAATAAGGGTCACCATATCCATTAGATTGATATGCATTTGGAGGGGAATTATACCTATAAGAGACCGGAGGAGGTTGTTGCCAAGAAGGGTGGTCAATCCTTTGAGGTTCCCTTCATCCTTGATTGCTCCATCCTTGATGCATATTGTCATTATAGTTCCCATTCCCTACAACATAATTTGAGCCAAACTCATAGCCAAAGGGGTGAGAATTTATAGTAACAAATGAAAGCAAAAGCTAACAAAAATAAGCAACAAAGTCCTAAAGCTAACAAAAACTAACAAATAAGCAAAAGGCAAACATATTCACAATATTCACAATAGCCAATAACATAACACCATTGCAACTCCCCAGCAACGGCGCCATTAATTTGATACAAAAATTGTTGTTGGTCTAGATTTTTTTCTTAAAGAAAGAAATTACTTCGTTGTAAGCATAGCTCCAAACCAACAAACAACTCTCACATCAAATTAAAATATGGTTTTGTCACAAGTACAAACCCCAATAAAAATTAACCGAAGTATTTAAACTCCGGGTCGTCTCACAAGGAATTGCAATGAAATGCTCAATTATTGGCTATGAAGAACAATGGGTTTGATTTTTATATTTTTACAAGAAAATAATTGGCAAGAAAAGTAAATCAAGCAAGCAATTAAAGAAAGCAAAATAAAGAAAAGCAATTAATAAAGAGAGACATTCATGACAAGAATTGAGATCATAGGCCTTCCATTATAGTCACTAATAACAATAATTAACAAGAATTTATCTTATTTCGTCATCCCCAATGTTGGAAGAAGGTATAAGTTATCTTCCATGAGAGAAAGTCTAACAAGACTAGCTAATCTCAATCCAAATATCCTAATCAACTCACTAATTGGATTAGCAAGAGATTAGAGTCAATGGAAATGATATTAACTAACAATTCTAGATCACCAACATAGGTTGGGTTTTCATGACTCAAGATTGCCTAATTACTCTTTCCAAGCCAAGAATGCTCAAAGTCTACTCTAAAGGCCAACCAAGCATTTTGTCAAACACTTGGTGGGTGTATAAGGAAAGCATAGTAAAAATGCAAGAATAATAAATCTATCAACTACCAATTGCAAGGAAAGTAAATCAACAACTCAAATCATCAATAAAAAGAACATCAAACAATAAATTTCATTCAATGTAAACAAAATCCAACATGAGCATTCATAAACATAAAAGAGACATAAAAGTAAAATTGACAAGAGAACTAAGAAGAATAGAGTAGTAGAAACAAGAAATTATGAAGGAAACAAGATGAGAACATGAAAATTGACCTAGATCTAAGATGGAAATATCCTAAGAACCCTAATTCTAGAGAGAAGAGGGAGCTTCTCTCTCTAGAAACTACACTACATAATGCCAAAACTCCAAACAATTGCTCCCCCCTTTGCCCAAGCTTGAATTCTGCATGAAATAGCATTAGAAATGAGTTGGATTGGGCCCAAAATGCTCTACAAATCGCTGGCCATAATTTCACTTTAGTGAATCATGTGCTCCATCAGTGCGCACATATATAGTGCATGTACGCATCCCTAGATGTCAGGAAACTATGACAAATTTTATATCATTTTGAAGTCCCAGATGTTAGCTTTCCAACGCAAATGGAATCGCGTCATTTGGACCTTTGTAGCTCAAGTTATGGTCAATTGAGTGCGAAGAGGTCAGGCTTGACAGCTTTGTAGTTCCTTTATTTCTTCATGAGTTCTCCCACTTTGCATACTTTTCTCCTCACTTCTTCCATCCAATACTTGCCTTATGAACCTAAAATCACTCAACAAACATATCAAGGTATCGAATGGAATTAAAGTGAATTGAATTTAGCTATTTTAAGTCCTAAAAAGTATGTTTTCACACTTAAGCACAAATCAAGGAAGAATTGCAAAACCATGCTATTTCATTGAATAAATGTGAGAAAAGATGATAAAATCTCCCAAATTAAGTACAAGATAAACCACAAAATTGGGGTTTATCAGCTTTGCCATTGACGAAGTTAACCCGCAAGGATGCGCTGTTTGTTTGGACTTTCGAGTGTGAGGAGAGTTTCCAAGCGTTGAAGCAGAAGTTAACTACTGCGCCTGTGTTGGTATTACCTAAACCGAATGAACCATTTGAAGTGTATTGTGATGCCCCACTAAAGGGTTTGGGGTGCGTGCTGATGCAGCACTAGAAGGTGGTGGCTTACGCCTCACGACAGCTGAGACCTCATGAGGTTAATTACCCGACGCACAACCTAGAACTTTCTGCGGTTGTGTTTGCATTAAAGGTGTGGAGGCATTACCTCTTTGGAGTTAAGTTCCAAGTTTTCTCTGATCACAAGAGCTTGAAATACCTCTTTGATCAGAAAGAACTTAATATGAGGTAGAGGAGGTGGATGGAGCTACTGAAGGATTACGACTTTGAGTTGAGTTACCATCCAGGGAAGGCGAATGTCGTAGCGGATGCTAAGCCGGAAATCGCTGTATGCTTCTTGGATGATGCTTCGAGAAGAGGAGTTGTTCAAGGCATTCAGGAGTTTAAAGATCGACCTTCAAGAAGTGGCTAGAACTCTATGTTTGAGTCAATTGCAGATCTCAAGTGATTTTAGATCCGAACTCCTGAAGGCTCATCAAAACGATGACGCGTTGTCGAAGGTGTTTGACGAACGGAACTCTCGCGCAATCTAAAATTTTCACAATTAAGTTCTCGTTGCAAATATAGCTTCTAGACCGACAAGAAATCCTTTCGTGCAAAAGTTTTGGTTGTCACAAGTAACAAACCCCTAATAAAATTGATAACCGAAGTATTTAAACCTCGGGTCGTCTCTCAAGGAATTGCAGGGAAGTATGATTTATTATTGGTTATGGAAGATTATCTTTTTGGGGTTTTTGAATAATGAACAGGAAAAGTAAATTGCAAGAATTAAAATAATAAATAATAAAGCTCTTAGCAAGATATGAAAACTAAAAATCCCATCCTAGTTATCCTTATCAATTGTGATGAGAATTGTTCATTACTCCCACTTAGTTAACCCTTACTAAATAAAGGAAAGTCAAGTGGACTAATTAATTTGATTCCTCAAGTCCTAGTCAACTCCTAAGGAAAGACTAGCTTTAGAGGGATCCAAACTAACCAGCAAATTCCAATTATCAATCAACAAAGAGTTTGATAACTCAAGTGTCACCAATTAATCAATTCAAGCCAAGAATGTAAAAAGCTAAATTAAAATCATAAATCTAAAATACCTCAAATTACATTAAATAGAAATTCAAATCTAACATTGGAAGGTTCATAAACCAAATTGGATAAAAAGAGAATCAACAAGAAAAATAGAATAAACTAGTAAGCTAGAACAAATAAAAGTAGAAGCGAAGTTAAATTAAAGGAACATTGAACCTGGAATTGCAAAGAAGTAATCCTAAAACTAAGAGAAATCCTAAATCGTAAAACCTAAGAGAGAGGGGAGAGCCTCTCTCTCTAGAAACTACATCTAAAACCTAAATTATGAATATTGTGAAGTTGTGTGAATGAATGGATCGATTCCCCCATTTTATAGCCTCTAATCTGTGTTTTCTGGGCCAAAAACTGGGTCAAAAATAGCTCAGAAATTACCCCTAGCGATTTTTGATACGTCCAGCACGCGGCAAAGTCACGCGTACGCGTCGTCCACGCGTACGTGTGGATTGAATTTTCTCCAGGTCACGCGTGCGAGTGATCCACGCATGCTCGTCGCCTTTCTTTATGGAAGCTATGGTAAATTATATATTGTTGTGAAGCTCCAGATGTTAGCTTTCCAACGCAACTGGAACTGTCTCATTTGGACCTCTGTAGCTCAAGTTATGGTCGATTTAGTACAAAGAGGTTAGGCTGGACAGCTTTAGCAGTTCCTTCAGTTTGTTGTATTCCTTCCACTTTTGCATGCTTCCTTTCCATCCTCTAAGCCATTCCTATCCTATAAATCTTGAAATCACTTAACATACAGATCAAGGCATCAAATGGTAATTAGAGAGGATTAAACATAGCAAATTTAAGACCAAAGAAACATGTTTTCAATCATAGCACAAAAGTTGGAAGGGAAATGTAAAACATGCAATTACATGAATAAATGTGAGACTAGTGGATAAAATCCACTCAATTAAGCACAAGATGTACCACAAAATAGTGGTGCATCAAATCTCCCCACACTTAAACATTAGCATGTCCTCATGCTAAGCTCAAGAGAAGCTATAAGAGTGAAGAGGAATGGTAGAATGTATGAAATGCAACCTATCTGTATGAATGCAGCTATATGCAAAATGCTTTTACCTACTTGGTTAATAAGTAAACAAATCTTTTAAGAACAAATATGAACTGGATTTCACTAATTCAAATCACAAAATAAAGTACAAGTAAAATTGCATAAGAAAATAGCTTATGAAAGCCGGGAACAAAGAATCGAGCATTGAACCCTCACCGGAAGTGTATACACTCTAATCACTCAAGTGTTTAAGGTTCGATCTCTCAATTCTCTACTAATCTTGCTTTCTAAGACTTGCTCTTCTACCAATCAACAAAGAATTAATTCACAGATACACATATCAAGAGGTCTTTTAAGGGTTGTAATGGGGTTAGGGTCAAGGTAGGATTGTATTTGGCTAAGTGGACTAAAATCTGAATCCTTAATTAACTTAAACTTTCCACCTAACTTTTTCATAAAGAAGTTTAACATACTTAATTTCCAAAACCAAACGTTTCCAAACCCAATTTCCCCACACTTAATTCATGAGCACTCTCACTAGTCTAAGCTAACCAAGGATTCAAACTAAGGACATTATTGTTTTCTGCTTAGAGTTAATGATGTGCTAAAGTAAAGAACAAAGGGGTATAATAGGCTCAACATTGGTTTGCAAAGGATAATGAAAGGGTAAGGCCATATGGGTATGTAAGCTCAGTAAAACAAAGGCTTCAATCATATAAGTGCATGCATACATCAAACCATGGAAATATAGAATTAAGCAAGACAAAGATCACAATTTTAGAGAGAAAAACACACACCAAAAATAAAATATTGGTTGATAAAATGCAACCAATTCAAATAAGCTCAAAAATCTCACAGGTTTTGTGTGTTCGAGCTCTAAACCATGTTTCAGTATAATATTCCTTCAAACAAGTTTATAAAAATTTTAATCAAATTAGTGAAATGTTATAAAAACTTTCTTGAAAAAGAAAATATTACTTTAACCAAGTGGTGGTAAAATATGCACAAAATCAAACAAATATGCAATCAAACATGCAAAGGCAATAATGAACAAACAAAGAAAATAAAACATTGGTGTTGAGAAAAAAATAACTAACCCGCGAAAGTCGGTATCGACCTCCCCACACTTAAAGATTGCACCGTCCTCGGTGCATGCTGAGATGTGTAAGTGGAAGGGTTGCTCCAACTGATGCCTTTCTCTATAGATTGTACAGATGGACTTGTCTGTCGCCCCATGGAGAAGCTTCTCATTTCCCTTCTTGGTGGCCATCCTGAAAGAAGAGGAAAAAGAAGAAAAATAACGCAAAAACAAAGATAGGAAAAAATTTAAAATATGGTTGGGTTAATGCCAAATAATAAGGGTCTCAATTACATGGTAGCTACAACATGTACGTGAGAAAACAATAAAAGCAAATGGCATATCAATTTTGCAAAAATTTGCAACAAAAGGGAAAGAGATAATAGGTAATGAAAGACAGTATAAACTCATGTCAATGCAAAAGTAATACAAGTATCATAAAAGATGAGAATTGACTTAAATAATATTACCCAACAGTGTAAAACAAGTCACTAAGCACCAAATAATACCAGAAAAGATACAACAGTTGAATAAGAACATTTAACACCAATGAAAAAATAATAAATTTAAAAAATAAAAATATGCACAAAATTAAAATGTAATGAATGAAAGCATGCAAATAAATTAAGTAAAATAGAATGAAAGAGAATAAGGATGAGAAGTTAAAGAGATGAAGAAAAAGAAAGTAAGAAAGGAGGAAGAAATAAGAAGGAGGGAGAAGAATTAGGATTAGGGAAGAAAAGATAGGAATTCTAGCGCTGATCTGGATAAATTGTGCATCGCATGTGACGCGGACACGTGGAGCACGCTTTCGCCTGCGTGGCGCGATTTTTAAGTGACGCGAACACGTGGGTCACGCGTTCGCGTGGAATGAACTGTGCCATTGGCGCGAGTGCAGCCTCGCACACGCGCAACTTTCTGTTTCGTTCGCATATTGTAAAAATTCTGGGTGACGCGCACGCGTGAATGGTCTCTTTTTGGAAAACGACGCGGCCGCGTGGGCACGCGTTCGTGTGATAGGGCTTGCACTTCTAGCATCATTCCAGCCCCACTCCATCATAACTCTCTGCCATATACCTCTTTACGTCGATTTCGCAGGGTCACGCGTGCGCATGGGTGACGCGCACGCGTGGGAGGCTGATTTCGCAAATGACGCGGACGCGTGGGGCACGCGTTCGCGTGGGCATGCTTGTGCCTAAGGCACGCCTCCAGCCACGCTCCCGCATGACTCTCTGCCTCTTTTCTTCTTGGTTTGAAAGCACGTATGACGCGGACGCGTCAACCATGCTTGTGCGTCGCGTGTATTTTTTTTATGCAGAATACAAAATGCAGAATGCAGATGACTATGCAGAAATTATGAATGAACACGAATGAAAATAAAATAAAATAAAACTAAGAACAAAAAGGAAAGAATATACCATGGTGGGTTGTCTCCCACCTAGCACTTTTAGTTAAAGTCCTTAAGTTGGACATTTGATGAGCTCCCTGTTATGGTGGCTTGTGCTTGAACTCATCCAGGAATCCCCACCAATGTTTGCAATTCCAATATCCTCCGGGATCCCATACTAGTTGCATAAATCCTTCAAGCAAGTGAAAGCAAGTGACAAGGCCCCAAGAGTGTTGATTGCCAGAATGAATTCCGGGGTCCCGAACCTTGCTTTTGCACCCGTCTTCTTGTTGATCATCATTTTTCCACTTGGGTGGTGAACAGTCGGAATTCTCATGGAGACATCCAAACAATTTTCTAGACCCATTCAATTGAGAATTATACCAACCCTTATACTTTAATTTGGAGCATGCAACCATATTGAACCTTGCATGACAACTCTTACCACTAACCATATCCCTCTTACTCTTATAGCCACAAAGAGCTCTAAGTTGCCCATCCGTCTCAAGCAAAGCATATTCAAGTGGGCTAATAAGCTTAGAGATGAAAGATTTACCCACTTGAATGAAGGAATGGACAGTGATGGCTTTGGGGGAGAGGTCTCCAACAATTTTGGCAAGGTGATTTCTAGCTTCATTCCCTTGAGCTCTTCCTTGACAACTTCCACCTCCTTGCAAGCTTCTTCAATTTCAACCTCTTCCTCTTGGTAGCTTTCTTCCAATTCGATCTCTTCTTCATTGTTCACCAAGGGCATGGGAGGTTGTGCTTCTTCTTCTTTAATCTCCATGTCAAGTCCAATGGGAGAGGATTCAAATGTAGATAAGAATTCATCAATGATTGAATCCATCTCTTGATCATCCCCTTCAAAGTCTTCAACCATGATATGCCTTGGAGGTTGTACACCCTCCTCAACAACAAATTCAAACTCCTTAGAAGGGGGTTCTATGACTGGGCTTTCCTATGGACGTTCCGTATCTCCTAAGTCTTCGACCAATTCTTCTTCTTCGATAATTCTAGCTTCCTCCACTTGTTCCAGTACAAAGTCATATTGCTCATTGTCCATCGGAGTTTCTAGTGTCTCCTTCATGCTACGTTCTTTATTAGATTCTCCACATGAATCCATGGGGGTTCCTTGAGTGTAAGAATGTCTGGAAGGTAATTGATTTATTGCTTGCTCCAGTTGATGCAGGGTTGCATGAAATTGATCTACTGTTTCCTTGAAGCGAGCCTATGATTCTTGGGTCGATGGATATGGACATGGTGCATATGGAAGTGGTGGTTCTTGGGAGTAATCGGATTGGAATTGGGGTGGTAAGGGTTAGGGGCATATGGAGGTGATTGGTTGTGGTTGGCTTGTGAGTATGGTGGTTCAAAGCTATGTTGAGGAGGTGGTTTATAGGCGTATGATGGGGCTTGTTGGTAACCACAAGGGGGTGCACCATATCTATCATTTTGGTACGCACCTCGGAATGGCTCTTGACCATAGTAATTTGGTGGAGGTAATTTGTCACAAAAGGGTCTACCATAACTATTGTCTTGGTATGCATCACAGAATGGTTGTTGGTTATAGCGCATTGGAGGGGGTTGTTGCCAAGAGGGTTGATCAAATCCTTGTGGCTCATCCCATCTTTGATTCTTCCAACCTTGATACCTATTTTCATTATAGTTTCCATTCCTTACAACAACATTGGACCCAAACTTAAAGCCAGAGGGGTGAGAATTCATAGTAGCAATTAAAGACAAAAATTAATAAAAATTAATGAAAATAAACTCCTAAAACTAGAAACACTAAAAAAAATAAACGAAAAAGCAAATATTTACAATAACCAATAATAAGGAACAAGTTTGCAATTCCCCGATAACGGCGCTATTTTGATGAATGGAACTCTCGCACGATCTAGAATTTTCACAATTAAGTTCTCGTTGCAAATATAGCTTCTAGACCGACAAGAAATCCTTTCGTGCAAAAGTTTTGGTTGTCACAAGTAACAAACCCCTAATAAAATTGATAACCGAAGTATTTAAACCTCGGGTCGTCTCTCAAGGAATTGCAGGAAAGTATGATTTATTATTGGTTATGGAAGATTATCTTTTTGGAGTTTTTGGATAATGAACAGGAAAAGTAAATTGCAAGAATTAAAATAATAAATAATAAAGCTCTTAGCAAGATATGAAAACTGGAAATCCCATCCTAGTTATTCTTATCAAGTGTGATGAGAATTGTTCATTACTCCCACTTAGTTAACCCTTACTAAATAAAGGAAATTCAAATGGACTAATTAATTTGATTCCTCAAGTCCTAGTCAACTCCTAAGGAAAGACTAGCTTTAGAGGGATCCAAACTAACCAGCAAATTCTAATTATCAATCAACAAAGAGTTTGATAACTCAAGTGTCACCAATTAATCAATTCAAGCCAAGAATGTAAAAAGCTAAATTAAAATCATAAATCTGAAATACCTCAAATTGCCTTAAATAAAAATTCAAATCTAACATTGGAAGGTTCATAAACCAAATTGGATAAAAGAGAATCAACAAGAAAAATAGAATAAACTAGTAAGCTAGAACAAATAAAAGTAGTAGAGAAGTTAAATTAAAGGAACATTGAACCTGAAATTGCAAAGAAGTAATCCTAAAACTAAGAAAAATCCTAAATCCTAAAACCTAAGAGAGAGGAGAGAGCCTCTCTCTCTAGAAACTACATCTAAAACCTAAATTATGAATAATGTGAAGTTGTGTGAATGAATGGATCAATTCTCCCACTTTATAGCCTCTAATCTGTGTTTTCTGGGCCTAAAACTGGGTCAAAAATAGCTCAAAAATCGCCCCCAGCGATTTCTGATACGTTCAGCACGCGGCAAAGTCTCGCGTAGGCGTCGTCCACGCGTATGCATGGATTGAATTTTCTCTAGGTCACGTGTGTGGGTGATCCACGCGTGCGCATCACTTATCTTCAGGGAAGATATGGCAAATTATATATCGTTGCGAAGCCCCGGATGTTAGCTTTTCAACGCAACTAGAATCGCCTCATTTGGGCCTCTGTAGCTCAAGTTTTGGTCGATTTAGTATAAAGAGGTCAGGCTGGACAGCTTTAGCAGTTCCTTCAGTTTCTTGTATTCCTTCCATTTTTGCAGGCTTCCTTTCCATCCTCTAAGCCATTCCTACCCTATAAACCCTGAAATCACTTAACACACATATCAAGGCATCAAATGGTAATAAGAGAGGATTAAATATAGCAAATTTAAGACCAAAGAAACATGTTTTCAATCATAGCACAAAAGTAGGAAGGGAAATGTAAAACATGCAATTACATGAATAAATGTGAGACTAGTGGATAAAATTCACTCAATTAAGCACAAGATGTACCACGAAATAGTGGTGCATCAGTGTTGCTGGCTATTGAGCAAGGAAAGCAGTGGAGAGTGTCCGAGGATCAAGATGGATTATGGAGATTCAGGGGTAGGATCATTGTGCCGGATGTTGGAACCTTGCGGCAAGATATATTGAAGGAAGCGCATAAAAGCGGATTTTCGATCCACCCTGGGAGTACCAAGATGTATAATGATTTAAAGGCTATGTTCTGGTGGCCTGATATGAAGAATGATGTGGCAGAATACGTCTCAAAGTGTTTAACTTGTCAAAAAGTGAAGATTGAACATCAGAGACCCTCCGGGATGTTGCAACCTTTGGAGATTCCGCAATGGAAGTGGGAGAACATTGCGATGGATTTTGTGTCGGGATTACCGAGAACTAGAACTGGTTTTGATGCTGTCTGGGTGATTGTGGACCGGCTGACAAAGTCGGCTCACTTTCTGCCCATTCGGATGAACTATACTCTTGAAGAGTTAGCACGCCTGTATATAAGGAAAATTGTGAGACTTCACGGTGTGCCTACGACTATAATTTCTGATAGGGATCCCTGTTTCACTTCAAGATTCTGGGGTGCATTTCAGAAAGCTTTCGGGACCCATTTGAGTTTAAGCACAGCTTACCATACCCAAACCGATGGTCAATTTGAGAGAACAATTCAAACCCTAGAAGATATGTTGAGGACTTGTGTGCTAGACCAACCAGCGAGCTGGGATTGCCACATGCCGCTAGTGGAGTTTGCGTATAATAATAGCTACCATGCGAGCATCGGAATGGCTCCGTATGAGATTCTGTATGAGAAGAAATGCCAATCTCTGCTATGCTGGTATGAGGCTGGGGAGAAAGGTCTGTTAGGGCCAGAATTGATAGCTGAGACTACCGAGTAAGTTAAGAAAATCAGAGATAGGATGCTCACTGCTCAGAGCCGTTAGAAGAGTTACGCCGACCAGAGGCAGAAGCCATTAGAGTTTGAGGAAGGAGACCATGCTTTCCTTAAGGTTACTCCGACAACGGGGGTAGGTAGAGCGATTAAGACAAAGAAGCTGAACCCTCGATACATCGGTCCGTTTCAAATTTGGAGAGGGTTGGACCGATGGCGTATCAAATGGCTCTACCACCTCACCTTTCAAAATTGCACGACGTATTTCATGTGTCGCAGCTCCAGAAGTATACCCCTGATGCTAGCCATGTGTTAGAACCGGAATTGGTTCAGCTAAAGGAGGACTTGACTCTGCCGGTGACTCCGGTCAGGATCGATGACACAAGTATTAAGAAGTTGCGTGGAAATGAGGTTTCATTAGTGAAAGTGGCATGGAGTCGAGCCGGTGTTGAGGAGAACACCTGGGAGCTTGAGTTAGAGATGCGAGCAGACTACCCACACCTGTTCTCAGGTAACTAGATTCAAATTTTGTGGGAAAAATTCCCAATTAGGTGGGTAGAATGTAAAATCCGATTAATTAATGGCTAATTAGTCCATAAAATAAAATATATTCTCGAAAGTGAGAAATGAGATTTTTATGGTTTAATGTGGTAGAGAAATTTAAGACGAGAATTTCAACACCAATTTTAAAGAAATCGGCCCAAGATTGGGCCGAACGGACCAAACCGGGCCAACCGGACCCAATTTGGGCCCAAGGGCCCAGCCAAGCCCCATTAATTAATGAGAGCTCAACTCTCTTCTCCCCAAAACAACACACACACGCTGCACAAAGAAAGGGAAAGGGGGAAGATTGAAAACCCTTTGTTCCTATTCACCTCCAACTTCAATTATTGATAACTTTTGATCCGGAGCTCCGATTGACGCACCGTTTCCGGCCACGCGACCGCGGTATCGAGCTCTACAAAACCCATACAAGCAATCTTGAGGTAATTTACATTTTTATCTTCGAATCCCAGCCCTTTATTTTTGAATTCATTGGGCAAGAATGTTGAAATTTTGAGCTTCCTTGTGTTGTAGGATCTAATTAACTTGGAGGGAAGGCTTGTTCTTGCCTCTTTTGATCTTTGAGTTTGGTAAGTGACTCAACCCTAAGTTAAATGATTGAGTGTTGTGATTTGATATTGAGTTTGTATGGTTGGATGTAAATTATGTATGTTAGGCAAGGTATATATGTGAATGGATTGAAGTTGATGGAGATTTTGGGAGCTTGATGGTGATATACAAGCTGTAAATCTGATCTTGGAAGCTTTGAGACCTTGAAAAGTGAGAAAGAGTGGGAATTGGAGGTGTTCCGGGTGGAACGGGAATCGGCCAAGGTATGGTTTTGGTTTTCTGTATCTAAAATGTAATGTGGTGTGAAAACGTAGGCTAGTGTCCCTAGGATAGGGCTTTGGAATTGTTGATGTGGTTGTTGGTTAATTTGGATTGAATTAGAAAATGTACGAATGATGATGGTCATGATTGTGAGAGGTTGTATGGGTTGATAAAGCATGAATTTTTGTATGTTATGTGGATTTGATATGTTAGATTGATGAATTGAATAATTGTTGGAAGATTGAGATATGACACGTTGATTATGATGTAAGATTTGGCTAAATATGGTGAAATTGGTAGATTGATGGTTGTATGAGTCATTGGAAATGATTGATGTTGGAAGGATGAGTTTTGGTGGGTTTCGAATGAGTTGGTAAGTATATGTTTGAAATTGGGAGTTTATGAATTTTGGTAAAAATGAAAATTTGATGAACTTCCACAGATCATATCTTGAGTTATTGTTTTTGAAACTTAATGTTTTTTATATCAAATAAAAGGCAATTTCATAAGCTTTAAAATGGTTTAAATTTGGTTGAAATCTGAATTTTGTGGAAGGAGATATGATTGAGGGAAATTCGGGCCAAAAATCTGAATTCTGCAACTTCTGCAGAATTTGTGATTTCTGCTTTGTGTGCGGACGCATAACCCTGTGCGCACGGACACTCGGCGAGAATTTGGTCCTGTGCGCACGCACAGCCTTGTGCGTACGCACACGCGGAGACAGGGCTGCTGGTGGCAGCGCCAGCATGCCCTGTGCACACGCAAAACCAACAAAGGATTGCGAGTTGTGCGTTCGTGTACGCACGCACACGTTAGGATGACACACTGGTGGCAGCACTAGCACACGTTGTGCACACGCCCCACCCTAAGGATTTTGCTTTCTGTGCGTACGCACACACTTAAAAATATTTCTGGGCGTGCGCACGCACACCTCTGTGCGTCTGCACGCGACCCAGTTCTTTTCTAAAACTTTGTTTTCAAGCTCTTCACATTCCTAACAAGCTCGTAACTTTCCGGAATTTTATTTCACACTTATAAATCCCCAATTTCATCCCTTAAGTCTTAATTTGATGATTAAATGTCTAGTGATTGAGAGAAGGCTAGGAAAGGGGTAACTTGTGAGAGAAGAAAAGGGATTTAATGATGGGTATGATGTATAATGATGATGTAAGTAATTAAATCTTAATCCATCTTCGTAGATATTCGGTCTAACCTGTTTTGTCCTATCTTATTTTTTCTTTAACTGTTTTTATAATGATTAAAATTCAACGAATAAAATTAATTCGATGTGATATATATTAAAATTTGTGATTTTTCTAGGGTAGGTGGTGGAATAAAATAAATATTTATTAGATATTTTAAAAATATTTTTATTGTTATTTAAAAAGAATATTTATGACCATTATTTTAATTTATAATATTAAATTTATATTATTAAAATAATTTTTTTTATATTTCTGTAAATATATAGATATGTCAATAGTCAATATGAACCTAGAAAAAGAGAAAAGAAAAGGGGCTTTTGCTTGTTAGTGAAAAATCAGTTTTCGTAACTTTCCGGAATTTTATTTCACACTTATAAATCCCCAATTTCATCCCTTAAGTCTTAATTTGATGATTAAATGTCTAGTGATTGAGAGAAGGCTAGGAAAGGGGTAACTTGTGAGAGAAGAAAAGGGATTTAATGATGGGTATGATGTATAATGATGATGTAAGTAGTCGGGAAGGATGGTGGAGTGCTGAACATGATCTGAGCCGAAAGGACTGAGTATGGAATCATGATTGGTAGGCCGGAATGGCTGAGATGTATACTAATGTATGGCTGTGATTATTGCATATATGCTGAATTGATGATTATTATGACTATTGCACTTCACCTATCTGAGATACGAGTTTCCCTGGGTGAAAGCAGTGGCTAGCCACCACGTGCTCCAGGTGGAGACTCGATACTCTGCTGACCCTACTGTAAATATATAGATATGTTAATAGTCAATATGAACCTGAAAAAGGAGAAAAGAAAATGGGCTTTTATGCTTGTTAGTGAAAAATAAGTTTTAATCTCATTGGTTTATTTTTATTTTTATTTTTTTGCTGTGCAGAACAAATATTAATCGTAAGAAGAGAAAGAGAAAGCACTAAAAGTCTAAAACAGAAAATAAAAGACAAAGAGAGAGAAAGAAAGACATACCAGTTTCTAGAGAGAGACAAAGAGAGAAAGAGAGAATCGAAAATTGAAAAGCAAATTTTATTAGTGGATCTCTTTGATGAGTGTTTTAGTTTGAGTTGACCTCTTCTGTGAAACTACAAAATATATATTAAGGGTTTTTTATGATGAGGGTGTTTCTGGAATTTGTTAATTTAAATAAAGCATAAACTATTAATATATCTGAATATTTATGTCGTTGGCAAAAATAATTTTTAAAACCCAGGAGGGAATACGGGCTTAGGAAAGGTAGAGGCCATACTCTATTCCTTATCAGGAATAGTGGCCTCGTTAGCAGCACTTAAGGTAGAGGCCATACTCTATTCCTTATCAGGAATAGTGGCCTCGTTAGCAGCACTTAAGGTAGAGGCCATACTCTATTCCTTATCAGGAATAGTGGCCTCGTTAGCAGCACTTAAGGTAGAGGCCTTACTCTATTCCTTCGGAATATATAAATGATAAATAAATTTTTGAATGATTTAAAAACACGACAAAAATATTTAGTAAATATTATATTTTTTTACGTGGCAAAATTTTTTATATTTAGCAAATGAATTCTCTGACTAGTGACGCGTACGCGTCGCCCACGCTTATGTATGGGGCGACCTTTTTTTATTTTATTTTAAAGCAAAAAAATAGAAACAGGGCACTCTCCTAACTTATATACATTCTAAAGCAACCAGAATTCAAATTTAACAACAACTCTTTTAGTTTTTGAAAATTTTCAAATACAATACAAACACAACTTACACTTCAAGCAAAATACAATTCAACAACAATTATTCTAATCAAAACATGAATCTAACAAACAACCTATCAATCAAAGCAATATAAAGAGTATAGAAATTAAGAAAAACTACCTACAATGGTAACTCAATTCATTCAGTGATTATATCTACAAGAGAATGGAAAGAGATTACCATGGTGGGGTGTCTACCACCTAGCACTTTTATTTATTGTCCTTAAGTTAGACAATTAGGAGGCTCCTTATCAAGGTGGCTTGTGCTTGAATTTATCCTCGAACTCCCATCAATGCTTGGTCCTTCATTGTGCTCCAAGATTTCCAATGAGTTGCACCAAGTCTTGATGGAGTCCTTCACAAGCTTGGAGCTCCCAAAGTTGATCTTCTATTATAGTCCGGGATCCCAAATCTTATTTTCACACCCATCTTCTAATTGATCATCATTGTTCCATCCGGGTGGTAAACACATAGAATTCTCATTGGGGCACCAAATTCTCCTCCTAGACCCATACAATTTAGCATTCTTCCAACCATGGGACCTATGCCTTGAGGGTTCAACCTTAATGAGCCTAACATTATTTTTCCACCCACTACACAATTCTCTCCTACTCTTAACTCCACAAAGAACTCTAATTTGCCCATCCGTTTCAAGCAAACTATATTCAAGTGAGAAGTAAAGCTTAGGGATAGAAATTTTACCCACTTGAATATTGTGTTAGATGGTGACTTAGGAAGGGGTGGTTCCAATGATCTTGCAAGTTCCACTCCCTTGTGCTCTTCCTTGACTACCTCCACCTCTTGGTAAGCTTCTTCAATTTCAATTCCTTACTCACCAAATTCTTCTATACACCCCTCATTGCTCAAACTATGTGTCGGAGGTTGTGCACGGTCCTCCTTGTCATCAATTTCATAACACATTGAGGGAGATTCATTAATTCCAAAAGACACATTGGTTGGTGTGGAATCATCTTCAATAATGGAGCTTGCTTCTTGCTCAACCTCTTCTTCTTGGTAGCTTCCTTCTAATTCAATCTCTTCTTCATTGCTTACCAAGGATATGGGAAGTGAGGTATCTTCTTCTTTAATCTCTATGTCAAGCCCAATGGGAGAGGATTCAATTGTAGATAGAAACTCATCAATGATTGAATCCATCTCTTGATCAACCTCTTCAAAGTCCTCAACCATGATATGCCTTGGAGGTTGTACACCCTCCTCAACATCAATATCAGGCTTCTTGGAAGAGGACTCTCTAATTTTACATTCCCATGGACTTCCAACATCTCCTAGGTCTTCAACCACTTCTTCTGGCTCAATTGTCTCTACTCCCTCCCCTTGTTGCAATTCTTGCCTCAACTCCTCTTCTTCACTTTAAAGCTCCAAATTCACTCCCTCACTATGCTCCTTGATTGCTTCTTCACATTTAACAATGGGAGTACCTTGATTGTATAGGCTTAGGCGGGAGGAGACCATGTTGCTAACGGCTTCCGCCATGGTAGCAATCATGACTTCTAGCTTCTTGAACTCCTTTTGCGTCTCCTCTTGCCTTTGGATGTAAGAGCTAATATCTCTTTGTTGTTCTATCATGAAGGCATGGAGAGATTCATCCATTGGAGGTGGTATGGGAAGAGAGGGTTCATCGTTTGGGAGAAAGGGCTCATAATTGGAAGGTGGTTCATCTTGGTAAGGGTATGAAAATGGTGTAAATGGAGGTGGTTCTTGGGAGTAGTTATGTTGTAATTGTGGTTATGTATGGTTCATATGGCTCATAAGGTGGTTGGTATGGTGGATAAGGATTAGGGTCATATGGAGGTATTTGGTGATAAGGGACTTGTAAGTATGGTGGTTTAAAACTATGTTGAGGGGAGGGATTATTTGTATGTGGTGATTGTAGTTGACAACCACAATAAAGATCACCACATCCATTAAATTGATATGCATTAGGATTTGGATTGTACCCATAAGAAACCGTAGGAGGTTGTTGCCAAGAAGGTTGTCCATGAGCTTGAGGCTCCTCCCACCTCTGATTCCCAAATCCTTGATGCACACCCTCATTAGAGCCTCCATTCCCTACAACATCGTTGTAACCACGCTCATAGCCAAAGTGATGAGAATTCATAATATCAAAAGAAAATAAAGCAAAAACTAATATGAAACAAGAGAAACAAAATTCTACAACTAGCAAATAAAGGAAAAATCAAACTATTCACAATATTCACATATGAACAATAGCCAATAACATAACACCATTGCAATTTTCCAGCAACGGCACCAAAAATTTGATAGAGAGAATTATTGTCGGTCTAGAAATTTCTCTTAATAGAAAAGGAAATTCTTCGTTGTAAGCATAGTTCCAAACCAACTAATAATTCTCAATCAAATTTTAATATTGGTTGTCACATGTACAAACTGTAACACCCTAATTTACCCTAAGCCTTACCTCGCGCCGTAAAGCAAAGGTTAATCAGAGATTACGACAGTTCTAAAGCTCATACGTATAATATATAGAAGAAATAATATAATCTAGAAGCCCGATGAAGGATATAGCTCAAAAATAGGATTTCAAAAGCGCAAACGTACTAACGAAACTACTTGCTTAAGGCACAAGAAACAGATAAGATACAACAAAATATAAGTATATAATATCATAGGAAACTAGCCTCGACTCGCGGAGTTTAAGCCGGCTAGTCATTGATGCGACCCCAAGGCCACCCTAAGGATTTTGCTTTCTGTGCGTACGCACACACTTAAAAATATTTCTGGGCGTGCGCACGCACACCTCTGTGCGTCTGCACGCGACCCAGTTCTTTTCTAAAACTTTGTTTTCAAGCTCTTCACATTCCTAACAAGCTCGTAACTTTCCGGAATTTTATTTCACACTTATAAATCCCCAATTTCATCCCTTAAGTCTTAATTTGATGATTAAATGTCTAGTGATTGAGAGAAGGCTAGGAAAGGGGTAACTTGTGGGGGAAGAAAAGAGATGTAATGATGAGTATGATGTATAATGATGATGTGAGCGGTTGGGAAGGATGGTGGAGTGCTGAATATGTTTTGAGCCGAAAGGGCTGAGTATGGAATCATGATTGGTAGGCCGGAATGGCTGAGATGTATACTAATGTATGGCTGTGATTATTGCATATATGCTGAATTGATGATTATTATGACTATTGCACTTCACCTATCTGAGATACGAGTTTTCCTGGATGAAAGCAGTGACTAGCCACCACGTGCTCCAGGTAGAGACTCGATACTCTGCTTACCCTATGTCGCAAGTGTGGCCGGACACTATGAAAGTTCCGGATGAGCTCTCCCCTGTGAATATACACCAGTGAGGGTGTTGGATATAAATTATGATTATGTTTGTGGATAACTCGAGTTGGGGATACGCGACAGAGGGACAGTCCAATGGTTAGCTACCAGGACTTGTCGGGCTGGCTTTATAACTGACAGATGAGACTCATCAGCCACTAGGATAGGCATGCATCATATGCATACATGTGATTTGTCTGAATTGCCTAATTGACTGCATCATTACTTGCTACTTGCTTAATTGTTCTATCTGCTTCCTACTTGTACATTTCCTTGCCTGATATACTTGTGCTTGCATTTATTTCACTATTGGCGGTTGGGAGGTTTGCAGGATTTGGAAAGGGGATATGTATAGTTAGACCGAAGATCCTTAAGTTAGTCGCCTATTTACTTTTGTTATGGTTTAGTTATGTTTATACGCTTCGATTATAATTTGGAAGTTCTAGGATTGTCTTCGGCTTTTCTAGGACATTACATGTTAGATACTTGGGCACTGTTACCATGCTGAGAACCTCCGGTTCTCACCCATGCAGATTTTTATGGTTTTCAGATGCAGTACGTGAGGCTCCTCGCTGAGGCATGCTGGAGACTTTCTTTTGGCGGAGATCCTTGTATCTTGGGGTTTTATTTTGGTTATTATATGCCTGTTTAGATACCATGTTCTCCACTATATATGTATTTTGTATTAACTCCTCCTAGAGGTTATTTTGGAGAAACAGGATTTGTATATTGCCTTTTGGGTTGTCTTTTGGGATTTCCTTACTATATATGTATGTATACTGTATGCTCGGACCGGTTATCTCCGCAAGCCGAGTCTCGAGTCTTGATATATGTATTTTGACACCCCTTTGTATATCTCTTAGCTTTAGTTTGATCTTAAACTGTTCGTTTACGTTATCGATCAGAGTGTTGCGCTTTTGATTTATCGGTTTTGATTTACCAATTTTCTTCAAAGGCTCCTAGTTATGAACATTTTTGCAATACTATATGTACTAAATTTTATTTTAGAGGTCGTAATACCTTGCCACCTCTGTTTTATGACTTAAGCATAAGACCCTGTGTGGTAGGGTGTTATACATTGCATTTTAATTCGATAAAAAAAAGATTTTTGTTTAGAATTGTTAGGCACTTTTTTGACCATATATTTTTTTTCTTTGTCTACAGAATAATCAGGATCTAATGATGAATTTGAAGAAGTACGAATAAAAAAAGTATATTTTTTAGGTGAAAATCTCCCATTATTATTTTTCTTGAGCTTCTTTCTAAGGTTATACATTCCATCCTTAGGCTCTTCTTCATAGAATGATGGACACATCTTTTGACTCTACAAAATGATGACACCAATATTTTGGTTTAATAAGTATATATAATGTTATAACTTATAAGTATATGGTTACAAATTTTGATTTTATTGAAGTATATAATAAGTTGCAACATTGATAGAAAAAAAAAATTAAAGTATATAATAAGTTTGAACATTTTTTTAATAGTTATAATCACTCACTTAAACCCAAAATATTGAAATAAGAGACATTTAAATTAGCATAAATAAAAAACTAACCGATCAAAAACTACAAATAAAACACCAACAACTTAAAAATTCAATGAAACTAGATATTAAAAAATATTACAAAGGAAAAAATATTTGGATAAAAAATATTAAAAGACATCTTGACAAACAACATATTACAAAGGAAAATGTTGTACAACCAAAGTTTTGATACCAAAATGAAGAGACATTATTGAAAATGGGTTTTAAGATTTTTATTATCCAACTACAATAATGGTGATTTAGTTTCTAAAATAAATTAAATTCTGATGATATTTCTCTGGATATTATAATATATAATTGAAAATTTTTATTATCCAAAATACATGGAATATAATCTATCAAAAATTAACTTACTAGATTAACTAATATCAGAATAACTAAACTAACATATTGGGAACATAATCTATCAAAAAGGTCTTACAAATCCAAACTTTTTCTTCCAATCATATATGTATATTTCAAACAAAAATTGATTCACACAAATATGTCTTTAATTATCCAAAAAAAAACTTTTTCATAAAATAAACAATTGAAATTACCTTCTAAAATTGTTGTTCCCTGCTTGACCTAAATCTTTTCTTGTTGGAGGTAACCTCTCTATAAACCAAAACCTTCTTCCTCTTACGATTTTTATTATTACAAGTTAAACCAACTTTACAATCACCGTAACATTTTTAACCCAACTCAATAATTCCATTGAAGTATTGCCACCTTTTTTGTTGTTATTGTCGCCGTCGCTACCACCACATTTCATGTTTTTAACATCAAACTCCTCCAACACTTGTGTTTCGCCATCATTATTATCGCCTCCTCCTTTTTTACCATACTCGGCGAGAATTGACTCGTCGAGAATGAATTGATTCAATACACATACCGTTGTATCTACGTCCAGATCATGATGATAATATTCTTGATTAGGAACTCCCTTGTCTTCCTCATCACTTGACTCTGATGATGATGAATTCACAAGATTCACATAGTTACCACCATGAATTTTTTCGTTGTTTCCATTGTTCGATCACCACCGATATCTATAAAGAATTGTGTCTCATATATATATATATATTAATTTCATACATTATGTATAAAATGTCATTGGTTAAATTATCTTGATTGAACATTTAATAATAACTATATTATTTAGTCAAGCTAAATTGAATCCTAAATTAATACTTAATTCTTTTGACTAGTGAGAGCATCTTTTTAATGCTTTTATGTTATATAAATGATAAATAAATTTTTGAATGATTTAAAAACACGACAAAAATATTTAGTAAATATTATATTTTTTTACGTGGCAAAATTTTTTATATTTAGCAAATGAATTCTCTGACTAGTGACGCGTACGCGTCGCCCACGCTTATGTATGGGGCGACCTTTTTTTATTTTATTTTAAAGCAAAAAAATAGAAACAGGGCACTCTCCTAACTTATATACATTCTAAAGCAACCAGAATTCAAATTTAACAACAACTCTTTTAGTTTTTGAAAATTTTCAAATACAATACAAACACAACTTACACTTCAAGCAAAATACAATTCAACAACAATTATTCTAATCAAAACATGAATCTAACAAACAACCTATCAATCAAAGCAATATAAAGAGTATAGAAATTAAGAAAAACTACCTACAATGGTAACTCAATTCATTCAGTGATTATATCTACAAGAGAATGGAAAGAGATTACCATGGTGGGGTGTCTACCACCTAGCACTTTTATTTATTGTCCTTAAGTTAGACAATTAGGAGGCTCCTTATCAAGGTGGCTTGTGCTTGAATTTATCCTCGAACTCCCATCAATGCTTGGTCCTTCATTGTGCTCCAAGATTTCCAATGAGTTGCACCAAGTCTTGATGGAGTCCTTCACAAGCTTGGAGCTCCCAAAGTTGATCTTCTATTATAGTCCGGGATCCCAAATCTTATTTTCACACCCATCTTCTAATTGATCATCATTGTTCCATCCGGGTGGTAAACACATAGAATTCTCATTGGGGCACCAAATTCTCCTCCTAGACCCATACAATTTAGCATTCTTCCAACCATGGGACCTATGCCTTGAGGGTTCAACCTTAATGAGCCTAACATTATTTTTCCACCCACTACACAATTCTCTCCTACTCTTAACTCCACAAAGAACTCTAATTTGCCCATCCGTTTCAAGCAAACTATATTCAAGTGAGAAGTAAAGCTTAGGGATAGAAATTTTACCCACTTGAATATTGTGTTAGATGGTGACTTAGGAAGGGGTGGTTCCAATGATCTTGCAAGTTCCACTCCCTTGTGCTCTTCCTTGACTACCTCCACCTCTTGGTAAGCTTCTTCAATTTCAATTCCTTACTCACCAAATTCTTCTATACACCCCTCATTGCTCAAACTATGTGTCGGAGGTTGTGCACGGTCCTCCTTGTCATCAATTTCATAACACATTGAGGGAGATTCATTAATTCCAAAAGACACATTGGTTGGTGTGGAATCATCTTCAATAATGGAGCTTGCTTCTTGCTCAACCTCTTCTTCTTGGTAGCTTCCTTCTAATTCAATCTCTTCTTCATTGCTTACCAAGGATATGGGAAGTGAGGTATCTTCTTCTTTAATCTCTATGTCAAGCCCAATGGGAGAGGATTCAATTGTAGATAGAAACTCATCAATGATTGAATCCATCTCTTGATCAACCTCTTCAAAGTCCTCAACCATGATATGCCTTGGAGGTTGTACACCCTCCTCAACATCAATATCAGGCTTCTTGGAAGAGGACTCTCTAATTTTACATTCCCATGGACTTCCAACATCTCCTAGGTCTTCAACCACTTCTTCTGGCTCAATTGTCTCTACTCCCTCCCCTTGTTGCAATTCTTGCCTCAACTCCTCTTCTTCACTTTAAAGCTCCAAATTCACTCCCTCACTATGCTCCTTGATTGCTTCTTCACATTTAACAATGGGAGTACCTTGATTGTATAGGCTTAGGCGGGAGGAGACCATGTTGCTAACGGCTTCCGCCATGGTAGCAATCATGACTTCTAGCTTCTTGAACTCCTTTTGCGTCTCCTCTTGCCTTTGGATGTAAGAGCTAATATCTCTTTGTTGTTCTATCATGAAGGCATGGAGAGATTCATCCATTGGAGGTGGTATGGGAAGAGAGGGTTCATCGTTTGGGAGAAAGGGCTCATAATTGGAAGGTGGTTCATCTTGGTAAGGGTATGAAAATGGTGTAAATGGAGGTGGTTCTTGGGAGTAGTTATGTTGTAATTGTGGTTATGTATGGTTCATATGGCTCATAAGGTGGTTGGTATGGTGGATAAGGATTAGGGTCATATGGAGGTATTTGGTGATAAGGGACTTGTAAGTATGGTGGTTTAAAACTATGTTGAGGGGAGGGATTATTTGTATGTGGTGATTGTAGTTGACAACCACAATAAAGATCACCACATCCATTAAATTGATATGCATTAGGATTTGGATTGTACCCATAAGAAACCGTAGGAGGTTGTTGCCAAGAAGGTTGTCCATGAGCTTGAGGCTCCTCCCACCTCTGATTCCCAAATCCTTGATGCACACCCTCATTAGAGCCTCCATTCCCTACAACATCGTTGTAACCACGCTCATAGCCAAAGTGATGAGAATTCATAATATCAAAAGAAAATAAAGCAAAAACTAATATGAAACAAGAGAAACAAAATTCTACAACTAGCAAATAAAGGAAAAATCAAACTATTCACAATATTCACATATGAACAATAGCCAATAACATAACACCATTGCAATTTTCCAGCAACGGCACCAAAAATTTGATAGAGAGAATTATTGTCGGTCTAGAAATTTCTCTTAATAGAAAAGGAAATTCTTCGTTGTAAGCATAGTTCCAAACCAACTAATAATTCTCAATCAAATTTTAATATTGGTTGTCACATGTACAAACTGTAACACCCTAATTTACCCTAAGCCTTACCTCGCGCCGTAAAGCAAAGGTTAATCAGAGATTACGACAGTTCTAAAGCTCATACGTATAATATATAGAAGAAATAATATAATCTAGAAGCCCGATGAAGGATATAGCTCAAAAATAGGATTTCAAAAGCGCAAACGTACTAACGAAACTACTTGCTTAAGGCACAAGAAACAGATAAGATACAACAAAATATAAGTATATAATATCATAGGAAACTAGCCTCGACTCGCGGAGTTTAAGCCGGCTAGTCATTGATGCGACCCCAAGGGTGTATTGATAAAGATTTTCCTCAATAAAATTGCGTTGCAAGTATAGCTCTACCAACAATAATCCTCGGGTATCAAATTTAGAAGAGGGATTTAGTTGTCACAAGTTTAACCCCAATAGAAATAACCGAAGTATTCAAACCTCGGGTTGTCTCACAAGGAATGGGCAAACATGTGCTTACACATTGGTTAGAAATCCGGGGTTGTGAGTTATGAGTAAGAAAATAAATGGGAATCTTAACAAGCAAGTAATCTTAAATTGCAAGAAACTAATTCAATTAACTAAGCAAAACATGAGCAAGCTTGTGAAAGTTGGGAACAAAGAATTGAGCATCGAACCCTCACTGGAAGTGTATCCGCTCTATTCGCTCAAGTGTATAGGGTTCGTCACTCAATCTTCTCCTAATCATGCTTTCCAAGATTTGTCTTTCATCTAACAATCAACAATTACTTAATTCATGGTTACAAGTATCATGAGGTCTTATTCATCGGTTGTAACGGGGCTAGGGTGAAGGTAAGGATGTATATGACCAAGTGAGCTTAAAATTTGAGTCCTTGATTAACCTAGGATACCACTAGAGACATAGAACAACCTATACAACTATAATACATTACCTAGCTACCCTTGAGTTTCACTTTTTGCATACTCACGCATTCTTTTCAATTCACACTCATATGCATTGTTTTCTTCATTACTTTGTCTTGGGATTTCTTTGTCCCCTTTGTTGCTTATATTATTTTTTTATCCCCTTTTTTTTGGGGCCTTGTGAACAAAAGTTTCAATGCATATAGTCCAATTATTCAATGCATGAATATGTTCCCAAATCCTAGAATTTTCAATTATACTACAATTACACACCTATATATCTACCCAAATTTCCCAAGCATACCCTAATTGAATGATACACATCCTAACTTACCTAAGC
>NC_029786.2:29134979-29139188 GCF_000816755.2 Arachis ipaensis | reverse complement strand
AATGCATACAGTTTAATCATTCAATACATGAGTATGTTTTCAAATCCTAGAATTTTCAATTACACTACAATTACACACCTATATATCTACCCGAATTTCCCAAGTATACCCTCCTATTTGAATGATACACATCCTAACTTACCTAAGCTAATCAAGGATCCAAATTTAGGGACATTCATGGTTTTTCACTTAGGGTTGTTGATGTGCTCTATCTAAGAACAAAAAGGATTTATCATGGGCTCAAAATTGGTTAGCAATGGTAGATAAGAGGGTTAAGGCCATTTGGAAAAAGTGACTATTGAAATGATGGCCTCAATCATGTAAATGCATTCATACACAAAGTAATGGATATATAGAATCAGACAAAGCAAGGATCACAATCATAGAGAGAGAGATATGCACACAAGAATGGAAAATAATGGTTAGAAGATGTAACCATGCAATAGGCTCAAAACTTTCATGCTTGTGTTCTTAGCTCAATCACTATGTTCCAAAATACATTCTTAAAGCAAGTTTACTGCAAAAAATTTTCAAAATTTGGTAGGGTACCCCAAAACACAGTTTCTTGGAAAAGAAGTTATTGTTTTGACCAAGCAACTCTATAGAAATTAACTATCATGCAAAGGGTATTTACAAGCAAAACTAACTACACATGCAATATACTAACTACTAAGCAAAAGATAAATCCATGGGTATTGAAGGGAAGAGATTGTTACCCATGGAGATCGGTCGAACGACCTCCCCACACTTTAAAAATTAGCACGGTCCTTCGTGCTACGAACAATGCGCAAAGGGCGGTCGGGACCGAAACCGTCACTATCCTCTCCTTCAGAGCTCCCATCACTCGGGTTTGAGGTGGATGTGAATTTTTCGGGTTCCTCCATACTAGGGGTAACACAACGCAGAAGCTTGTTGATGTAAGTATATCGGCGTTGATTGTGCCGCTCATATCTATCAAGCTTCCGGTGAAGATCTTCTATCCTTTGATGTGTGGATCTTTGCCGTGGTGGTGATGATGAAGTGGAAGGAATAGTAGATGGAAGGGCTATATCAAGACTTGGGTTGTTCATGGGAGAATGTAAGTATTTTCCGCTTGGGACCACATCGCCCTTAGCCGGAACTATAATTTTCCTGTCTTTTGCTTCCCAAGGAACACCCGCAGTAGCAACTAAATCAGATACCAATGCTGAAAATGGCAAATTACCCCGGTCGTGAACTTGACTCATCGCTTGCTTGACAAGAAACGGAATGTTCACCGGCCTCTCCGTGAGAACACACCAAACAAGCAAGGCGAGGTCTGCCGTGAAGGACAACTTGTGGGTGCTAGGTAGCACATAGTGAGATAGGATCTGGGCCCAAGCTCTAGCTTCCACAGTGAGGAAGTGAGCGTCAATGCTTTTGGGCCTCATCCGGAGTCGACCTTGGATCCAATATGCCTCTGGCTCAGCAATGACTCGAAGGATCGAGTCCCAATCAAATCCAAACTTCTCTCGCTGACGTAAGGCTTCTTGGTAGCCATCCATGTCACTTGGTACTGGTAGGAGATTAAGAACTTGCTGAATAGCCTCTTCTGAAACTGAGACTTGCTTCCGGCGCATGTATACCGATTGAAGGGAGGAGAGATGGTAGTTAGTATAGAATTTCTCTACCCAAGAGAGGTTGATTTCCCTTGATTTTCTCAAAAGAAACTCCCATCCTCGTCGTTCAATGCGGGGTAGAATACAAGGGGCAACCTTGTCCGGCGGAGCAAGTAGATGTTCGGGATGATAGTTCCGTACAGCTATGGAGGGGAACATAAGTTCACATAAGCGGTTGGGAAACCTTGAAGAATCTTTCGTCGGCTTGCTCTTTTCCTTCTCATCAATAGGAGCGGGTGTCTTCGCCTTCTTAGTTAAGGATCTGGCTCCCAATGACGAGTGCGCCTTAGAAGTAGATCTTTGGGGTGCCCTCTTTGCGGCCGGTTTCCTAGGAGCTTTCTCCTTGCCTTTCTTGGTGGCCATCCTGAGAAAGGAGGAGAAACAGGAAAACATTAAACCCAAAGAATCATTTTAATAAAAACATGCAACTGAAGGATAGTAATCATAAAGACATGGGTCACAACATTTGGCATGGGATGCAAGAGGAAGTAAAGCATGCAATGGCATGAGAGGAGTAATCTCAAGCATCCATAACAAAGAGCAAGTCATGTACAATGAGTATCTAATTAACAAGCAATATGGACTCAATGTGTGTAGAAAACAATAAGTAAATGAGGGGAAGCATCCAATTGAAAGTACATTGTCAAAAGAAACCAAAATGACATTCATGCATTTCCTCGAACACTTGGTGTGCAATTATCAAGCAAAGAGCGATTATGAGATACTCAATCACTTTAAAGCCCAAAATGAAACATTAATCATCACATAAACGTCACACATTGGCAAAGATAAGAAAAAGGAATGACAAAAGATCTATTAAAGCAAATTAAGCTCAAATTCAACATCCATGGAAAAATAAGGAAAAGGGAAAAGTAAGCAAACAAAAAGTAAGAAACATCATCATGTAAGTAAAAGAGGAACTAAGTAAGCAACAAGAAGCATCTAACTAGAAGAAATAATGCAAAGAAAATAAAAGAAAAGAAATGGAAGAAGTGAAACCTTGAGAAGGATAAGGGAACAAGGTTGAGTTTTCTTTTGTGAAGATGAGAAAGAAATAGGAGAAATGTAGTGCCACCGGAAAAGGTGGTTGTCGCTGGTAAGTGGCCGGAGATGGTGGTGGTGGATTATGGAAGAAGGAGGAGAGAAGGAGGTATGATGGAGGAAGAAGAAAAAAAGAATTAAGAAAGAAAAGGGGTTGAGAAGGGGAAAACAGAATAAGGCGCGAAGTTATAAAACTGCTTCGCGCAACCGGCGCGTGCGTGCACAGTGCGCTGGCGCGTCGATAAGGGCGTTAGCAAGGGACGCGTGCGCGTCAGTGGCGCGCGCGCGAAGGGAGTTATACCCCTGGCACAGAAATGGCACAAAGTTGGCATAAGTCTCTGGTTTTGTACCAGAGTTGGTGAGTGGCGCAGGTGCGCGGACGCACACCTTGCGCGGACGCGTGCTTGAGAGATTTCGTGACTGGCGCGGATGTGCACAACGCGCGGACGCGTTAGTTTTGGCACAAAGTCAGCTCAAATGTGGCACAACTCTCTGATTTTTGTACCAGAGAGTCCTGATATCGCCATCGGCACGCGCGCGCACATTGCGCTTGCGCGTTGATGGGTGTTTTGCGATGGTGCGCGCAGGCGGCAAGTACGCGAAATGGGCACAACTCTCGGGTATTTGGCCCAAGAGGTGGAATTGCACCACCGGCGCGTGCGCGCACAGTGCACTGGCGCGTCGGTGCCCATTTTTCATTTTTCTATCTTTTTTTTTACAACATAACAAGACCTATTCTAACACATACTTGGTAGGTGCTTACGCTAGTAGTCAAAGAGAATACTTCACAATATCATGCACAATCCAAAACATAGCATTCTCCCTACTTCAACAATTCATCCATACCAAAATGAGGAAAACTACATTAACATCCCATCTATTCACAAGAAGAATAAAACTAGCATTCCTATGCGATCGATTAATCATCAAGATATCACAAGATTCACAAGAATTTAAGGTTACAAACAATATGGTATAAACAAGGAAGATCTTACCACGGTGGGGTGCCTCCCACCTAGCACTTTTCTTTAACATCCTTAAGTTGGATGGTCCTTTTCTTAAGATTCCTCTTTCTTTGGTGCATCCTCCAATAGGTACACCTCTAGCTCTTTTGGGGGCTTGTAACCATGATACTTCTTCACTCTATGTCCATTCACTTTGAAAGTTGCTTCACTCTTGGGATCAAACAACTCCACCACTCCATATGGCTTTATCTCCTTCACATTGAAAGGTCCTTCCCATCTAGAGCAGAGCTTGCCAGGCATAAATCGGAGCCTTGAGTTGTAGAGGAGGACTTCATCACCTTCTTGAAAGTCCTTCTTCCGAATGTGATGGTCATGAAATGCTTTAGTCTTCTCTTTATAGATCCGGGCATTCTCATATGACTCGTTCCTCAAACACTCAAGATCCTCTAGTTGTAACTTCCTAGCTTCACCCGCCTTGGCTAAATCCATGTTGCACTGCTTTACCGCCAAATAGGCTCGATGCTCAATCTCCACCGGAAGATGGCATGCCTTACCATAGACGATCC
>NC_029786.2:29132645-29134253 GCF_000816755.2 Arachis ipaensis | reverse complement strand
TGGTTTTCAAGTATGAATAATAAAAGCAACTCTTGGCTAGGCATGGGAATTGGGGTCACCATCCTTGTATAATAACCATATCTTGACAATTATGAGGAACCAAACTCACTAAGTCTACTTCTATACTTGAAGTACGTCAAATGGTTTGGTCAACATCAACCCATAAGTTCTAACCTCACTATTAATTAACTTAATAGAAGGTTAGCGTCAATGGCTATCAAATTGATCACTAAGGGCTCCCAAATCATCAAATCCATTAGACCCAATGACTCAAGTTTACCCAATTCCCTTAGCCTAGGCCAAGAGTAAAGAGAACTACTCCATAATCAAAGTAAACATTTTATCAAACACATGGTAAGCATTAACAAAAGACATGTTCAAAATAGCAATTAAATTGAAATCAACAAGTACCCACTAGCAACTATCAACATACAATCACCAAAACAACACAATTAAACATAGAAATCATCAATGTAACATCAACAAGTCAAGATTCACAACATTCATGAAATGGGTATAAAATGACAATTGACAAGAATTCATAAAACTACCACAAGATCTAAGTAAAATTATACTAAGAAATTCAAATTGAACAATTAAAACTAGTAATTAACAAGATCCAATTCACAATTCAACAAGGGAAGATCAAATTAAAACTAGATCTAGAGAAGAACAAGGGTTTCTCTCTCTAGAAGAACAAAGAACCAAAAAAACTAGCTAAAATTGTGTCTTAGTGTAAAATGATTGATCCCCCCTTTTTCCCCTAGCATCCTTGGGTCTTTTCCATGCAGAAACAGCTTGAGATTGGGCCTGATGAGCCTCAAAAATCGCCAGGCACGATTTTCTTTAATGAGGTCACGTGCAGCTTCCCGCACGTGCACGCCATGCGTGCGTGCACGTGCGCGTCGATAGGAATTTTCTGATCCACGTGGATGCGTCCATCCTTGTGCGCCGCTTCCAGCCAACCTCATCCACACGTGCGCGTGGAGTGCGCGGGCGTGCCAATGCTGCTTTTTCCAAAATTCCAAGTCTTCATGTTCCTCCCTTTTGTGCATGCTTTCTTTCTCTCTTCTAGGCCATTCCTACCCTATAATTCCTGAAATCACTTAACAAATACATCACGACATCGAATGGCAATATAAGAGAATTAAAATATGGCAATTTTGAGGCAAAATAAGCATGTTTTTCATCATGGAGCAATATTAGGAAGTGAACACAAAACCATGCATTTCTTGTGAATAAGTGTGAGAAATATTGACGAAACCCCCAAATTCTACACAATATAAATCACAAAATTGGGTTTATCAAATCTTCCCACACTTAAACCAAGCATGTCCTCATGCTTAAAATAAAAAGACCAGAGATCATGGTGAGAAAGGGTTTATGAAATGCAAACTACCTAAGTGGATGTATGCAACTAATGTAAAATCATCTACCTACTTGGTCAATAGTAAATCTATTCTCCAAGAATACATGTGAGCATATAGGGTGAAATTAGCATGTAATTCATGAATCCTACCAAATTGAACACCACTAAGGGGTGCATATGACTTGCTAAACGAACGCTTGCGAAAGCCGGGAACAAAGAATTGAGCATCGAACCCTCAC
>NC_029786.2:29118342-29131487 GCF_000816755.2 Arachis ipaensis | reverse complement strand
ACCTAGCACTTTTCTTTAACGTCCTTAAGTTGGATGGTCCTTTTCTTAAGCTTCCTCTCTCCTTAGTGCATCCTCCAATAGGTACACCTCTAGCTCCTTTGGGGGCTTGTAGCCATGATACTTCTTTACTCTATGTCCATTCACCTTTAAAGTTGCTTCACTCTTGGGATCAAACAACTCCACCACTCCATATGGCTTTATCTCCTTCACATTGAAAGGTCCTTCCCATCTAGAGCAGAGCTTGCCAGGCATAAATCGGAGCCTTGAGTTGTAGAGGAGGACTTCATCACCTTCTTGAAAGTCCTTCTTCCGAATGTGATGGTCATGAAATGCTTTAGTCTTCTCTTTATAGATCCGGGCATTCTCATATGACTCGTTCCTCAAACACTCAAGATCCTCTAGTTGTAACTTCCTAGCTTCACCCGCCTTGGCTAAATCCATGTTGCACTGCTTTACCGCCCAATAGGCTCGATGCTCAATCTCCACCGGAAGGTGGCATGCCTTACCATAGACGATTCGGAAGGGACTCATCCTTATCGGAGTCTTGTAGGCCGTTCTATACGCCCATAGTGCATCTCCTAACCGGAGGCTCCAATCCTTTCTTTGTGGATTGACCACTTTCTCCAAAATCCTCTTAATTTCTCGGTTGGACACTTCCGCTTGTCCATTTGTTTGCGGATGATAAGTAGTAGCAACCTTATGTGATACTCCATAGCGCTTGATCAATGCTTCTACCTTCCTGTTACAAAAATGGGATCCTTGGTCGCTCATGATTGCTCGTGGCGACCCATAACGGCACACAATGTGATTCCTAATAAAAGAAACAACGACATTGGCGTCGTCAAGGCGGGTAGGTATGGCCTCTACCCACTTTGACACGTAGTCAACCGCTAACAGAATATACAGATACCCACTAGAGTTGGAAAATGGTCCCATAAAGTCAATGCCCATACATCAAATATCTCACAGAACAACATAGGTTGCTGAGGCATTTCATCCCTTTGGGATGTGTTTCCCAACCTCTGACACTGATGGCAAGACACGCATAACCGGTTAGCATCCTTGAATAAGGTTGGCCACCAGAATCCACAATCCAACACTTTTTTAGCGGTCCTTTGTGGGCCAAAGTGGCCTCTACATTCAGACGAATGGCAAGCTTCAAGAATTGGTTGGATTTCAGATTCCGAGATACATCTTCGAATTACTTGGTCCACGCCTCTCTTCCACAAGTGAGGGACATCCCAAATATAGTATTTGGAATCACTCCTCAACTTGTCCCTTTGGTTTTTCGAAAAGTTGGGAGGGAAGATTTTCGCAACCAAGTAGTTCGTCATTGGGGCAAACCAAGGAAAGCTATCCGACACAGCATGCAAACTATCCAATGGGAATGAGTCATTGATCGGAAATGGATCAAATTTTAAATTCTCAATGCGGCTTAAATGATCCGCAACCAGGTTTTGAGATCTACTCCGATCCCTAATCTCAATGTTGAATTCTTGCAAAAGCAAGATCCAACGTATGAGTCTAGGCTTTGACTCATTCTTTGTCAACAAGTATTTTAAAGCTGCATGATCCGTGTATATCACTATCTTTGACCCTAGCAAATAATATCTGAATTTATCTAAAGCATGAACAATAGCTAAGAGTTCTTTTTCAGTAGTGGTATAGTTGGATTGTGTTGCATCTAGTGTCTTAGAAGAGTAAGCAATGACATAAGGGAGTTTACCATCGCGCTGTGCGAGCGCGGCACCTACAGCATGGTTCGACGCATCGCACATTATCTCAAATGGCAACGTCCAGTTGGGGCCTCACACAATTGGTGCCATGGTAAGAACTCTCCTTAGCTCTTCAAAAACTTTCACACATTCATCAAACTCAAAATCCACATCTTTTTGGAGTAGGCGCGACAATGGCAAAGCAATCTTGCTGAAATCCTTGATAAAGCGCCTATAGAATCCTGCATGTCCCAAAAACGAGCAGACCTCCCTCACAGATGAGGGGTGAGGTAAAGTGGTGATAACATCGACCTTGGCCGGGTCTACAGAAATGCCTTTATGAGATACTACATGTCCTAACATTATGCCTTGTCGTACCATGAAGTGACATTTTTCAAAATTTAAGACAAGGTTAGTGTCAACACATCTAGCTAAGACCTTGGCCAAGTTCTCCAGACAACAATCAAATGAAGTACCGTAAACGCTGAAATCATCCATAAACACTTCCAGACAATTCTCCATTAGATCGGAGAAGACACTCGTCATGCACCGCTGAAAGGTAGCGGGTGCGTTACATAGTCCAAATGGCATCCTTTTATAGGTAAAGGTGCCAAACGGACAAGTAAACGTGGTCTTCTCCTGATCTTCAGGAGCAATATGTATCTGGAAGTAGCCAGTAAATCCATCAAGAAAGCAGTAGTGAGATTTACCTGCCAAGCGGTCTAGCATCTGATCGATGAAGGGCAAGGGGTAATGGTCCTTCCGTGTAGCGGTGTTCAGTCTTCTGTAGTCAATGCATACTCGCCACGCATTTTGTACTCTTTTAGTGACCATTTCATCGTCGTCCTTCTTGACTGTTGTGATGCTCGACTTCTTGGGGACAACCTGAACGGGGCTCACCCACTCACTGTCTGATATTGGGTATATGATACCCGCATCCAATAATCTGGTGACCTCTTTCTTCACTACATCGAGGATGGTCGGGTTGAGCCTTCTTTGTGGTTGCCTAACCGGCCTAGCTCCATCTTGGAGAAATATCCGATGCATGCACTTGCGGGGGTCAATTCCCACAATATCTGCTAGGCTCCATCCTATTACTTTCTTGTACTTTCTTAGAACATCTAGGAGCTTTTCTTCTTCTTCACTTGAAAGCTTACTAGCAATAATGACCGAAAACTTTTGGTTGTCCTCTAAGAAAGCATACTTCAAATGAGATGGAAAGGGCTTCAGTTCACTTTTTGCCTCAAGCTGAGGTTCCTTTTCATCAAGCTCATGGAGTTTATTCTTGACAACTTTCTCATGTTTATCCTCTTGGTCATCCGTCTCCTCAACAATAGGGTAGCACAACTTGTCATGGTCTTCTTCTTGCAATTCCGCTACCACTTCATCAATTACATCACATCGGAGCACGGAATGTTCTTCGGGAGGATGTTTCATGGCTTCCTCTAAATTGAACTTGATAGTCTTGTCTCCAACAATAATGTCTCCAATTCTCCTATCCTATCTTTGTGTGTACACAAGTCTTTCAAAAACTTTGCATACTTTGGAATTTGTTGAATAGAATCAAGAAGAGGTATGATTACCTCAACCTTCTTGAACATTTGAAGCATGTTCAAATCAAATTCCGGTATTTTCTTCGCCTTCTTCACCATGGAAAGGAATGGAATAGGAATGGACTCATCCACTATAGCTTTCCTCTTGGGTTCCTTGAGGTTTACTCCTTCTTCCTCATGCCTTTTGTCTACCACCTCCTCTTCATGTGTAGCTTCAACAACCATTTCTTCCTCATGAATGTCTCCCATGACACTTGGAGGTTGATGGACGTAAATATTCTCATGCCGGTTAGAAACTAGTGATAAATCCGATCATGAGTATAGTCTAACCAACACACGAATACCGCATCAAACAATTCTAAAATCTATGACCGAGAGTATTGATCCCGGGTCGTTCTCCCTAGGAATTGCTTTAGAATGTGCATCATTGATTAGGAAAGCTTTTATGGTTTTGAGAGTTGGCGCAAGAATTCAAACTAGCAAGGTAGTCAACAATTAATTGAAATAAAAGCCTTGGCCAAGGGTGAGCATTGGAAGTTCCATCATTATAGTCTCCTTCAATTATGATAAGAATTGATTGTTGCTTCACTTAGTTAACCCCCTAACAATGGAGGAAAGTCAAATGAGAGTAACTAACTTGAGTCACAAGTCATAGTCTCACCCTAGGAAAGTCTAACTTTAGTGCACTCCAAGTCAATTAGCAATTCTCAATTCATAATCTATAATTGATATCAACTATTCAAGTGTCTCCAATAACTCAACCTCTAAGCCAAGTGAGAGAAATCTACTCCATAGCTAAGGTTGTCATTATCACAAACAGTTGGTAGGCAATTATAGAAAACATGATGTAATTGAGAGAAAAGAATTGAATCAAAGCTATCTAATCCAAACAATCATGAACAATCAAACAATTGAATGAAACCTCAATTCATTAATCCAAATTCAAAGTAACAAAGCATACCAAATCTAGATCTAAGGAATTGAATCAAAAGAACATCAATTAAGAGTAGAAGAAAAGTAGATCCACACTTGTAGCCAAACAAAAAGTTAATTATCAATATATCTCACCAAGAATTCCAAGGAAACTTGCAATGGAGGATGAAAATCTAGAGAGAAGTTGGAGCTTCTCTCTCTAGAAATAAAATGTAACTAACTTCCTAAAAATCTAGAATTATGACTAACTGTCCTAACACTCCTAATCCTTGGTCTTCTTAAGCTTTTCCCTCCAAAATCTGCTCCAAAATAGGGCCTAGGAACCCCCTGAAATCACTGGGCACGTGTTTTATTTAAAAAATCATGTGCGCACATCGACGCGTACGCGCACTGCATGCGTACGCATCCTTGGGCTCTTTTGCGATCTGCGCGCAGGCGTACGGTGCGCGCGAGCGTCATAAGGGATATGGACCAGCCATATAGGCGCGCCGGCTTCTCACTCGGCTCCACTGCACTGGCTCTGGATGAACGTATCCACGCGTACGCGCACTGTGCATGTGCGCGTGCATGTCCAAACTTCCATTCTTTAATTTGTTTCATGCTCCTTCCACTCATGCATACTTCCTTCATTCCTCTTGGCCATTTTTGCCCTATAACTTTTGAAATCACTTAACAAAAGGATCAAGGCATTTAATGGTAATAGAGGAGGATTACAATATCTCAATTTTGATGCAAAAGAAGCATATTTTTATCTATGAGGTAAAATAGAAAAGAGACACGAAATCATGCAGTTTTATATAAATAAGTGTGGAAGATCGTTGATAAAATCCTTAGATTCTATGCATGATAAACCCTAAAAACGGGGTTTATCAACCTCCCCACAGTTAAAGTTTAGCATGCCCTCATGCTAAGGGAAAGCAAAGGATCAAAGGACTACAAGAACGTAGGGCTCATGTGATGCAATCTGCCTACATGAATGCACTACGGTGTATACTACTATCTCCTTGGCCAAGAGCAATTCAATCTTCCTAGAATATACATATGTATATGCACATAGGGCAAGATGATGGGCAATATATGAACTCTACCAATTCTAGTTATCAAAGTAAAATATGCATAACTTGTATGAAGAACGCTCGCGAGAGCCGGGAACAAGGAGTTGGGCTTCGAACCCCTCACCGGAAGTATTTGCACTCTATTTGCTTGGTGTATAGGGTTGATCACTCAATCCTCCCCTACTTCATGCTTTTTTCCAAAATTTGTTTTTCTTCTAACAATAAACATATATTCCATGCATGCATGCAAGTATCATGGGGTCTTTTCTTTAAGTTGTAATGGGGCTAGGGTCAAGGTAAGGATGCATAATTGGTCAAGTGAGCTTGAAATTTGAATATTTGATGAGCTTAAACTTCTCACCTAACCTATGACCTCTTATACAATATTAAAGCTACCCTAACTATCCATTCTTTCACTTTTAACATACTCATGCATTTTCTTTTCATTTCTCAGCACTTGTGCATTGATCTTTATTGAACTTTACTTTGGGGCATTTTGTCCCCTTTTTTTTTTCTTTTCTTGATTTTCTATTTTTTTCTTTTCTTTTGTTTTGCTCATCATTTTTTTCATTTTATTTTTTTTTCAATGCATAAGGTCTTCACATTTAATCAATACATGAGCATGTACCCAATTCCCAATATTTACAATGAAAATACAAAATTATCCTTTTTCTCAACCAATGCCCCAAAACTTTCCACACTTGAATGTTACACACACTAGCCTAAGCTAATCAAAGATCCAAATTAAGAACTTTTATTGTTTTCCACTTTAAGGATTGTAATGTGCTAAATTAAGAACAAAGTGGGTTAAACGTAGGTTCAAATTTGGCTAACAAAGGAAGATAAGAGGTAAGGCTATTTGGGTAAGTGAGTTAATTGAAACGATGGCCTCAATCATATAAATGCATGAATACAAGGAATAATGGACATATATAATTAAACAAATCAAATATCACAATCGTAGGAGGAGAACAATTGCACACAAAAAGGGGAAATAAGTGGTTATAAGATGTAACCACACCATTAGGCTCAAAACTCGCTTGCTTGTGCTCTTAGCTCAAATTCTAATTCCATGTTCCAAAATACATCCTCCAAACAAGCTAAGCATCAAAAGATTTTCAAATTTCAAAATTAGTAGGGTCGCCCTAAAATTCTAGTTTTCTAGGGGAGAAGTCATTGCTCTAACCAAGTGGATTTATTAAGAGATACTGATAGGCAAAAGATGCCAAAAATGAAAGACCTAGTATGCAATCTACTCTAGTTAAAAAGAGGTTCAAGAACTTTATTCGGGTGTTACCTATGAAGACCGGTCGGCCGACCGACCTCCCCACACTTAGAAGTTGGCACGGTCCTCCGTGCCTTGAGTGAGGCGTAGTGGTTGATCGGCTTTCGAGTGTCCATCCACTTCTTCATCGTCGCTCTCTTCATTATCGGTGCCGGTGGACGTGGAAATTCCCGGTTCTTCCATAGGTGGTGCTAGGCAACTTAGAAGCTTCTTGACAAAAGCGTAACGGCGTTGGGAGCACGTAGTGGGCTAGAATTTGGGCCCATGCTTGAGCCTCTCTGGTGAGAAAACGTGCGTCAATGCCCTTGGGCCGGGGCCTCATCCTTCCTCGAATCCAGAATGATTTGGGTATGGCAATGACCTTAAGGATAGCATCCCAATCAAACGCATATTCGTACCGTGCCGACAAAATCTCTTGATAGGCATCAACCCCTTCCGCTAACGGTCCGGTCTTAAGCACATTTTGAATGGCCTCCTCTGTGACGGGAACTTGCCTTCGGCGCACCAATACCGATGTAAGGGACGGGGAGTGGTAGTTGGTGTAAAATTCAACCACCCATGACAAGTTCGCCTCCCGTGGCTTCCTCAATAGGAATTCCCATTGCCGCCATTCGATACGGGGCATAATGAGCGATATGACATGAATCAGAGGGGTTAGAAGGGGCTTCGCATGATAGTTCCTCGGCTTGATCAAGGGATAGACAAGTTCACAATAGCGGTTGGGGAACTCGTTCGGATCCCTCGCCGGATTGTCTTTTTCTAAAACATCAATGTTAGCAACGCTCCTAGTTTTGGTGAGGAGGGGCTTAGCTCGCGGGCCTCGGTGTGCTTTGCCAGTAGACCGTGATGGTGCTTTCTTGGGCGCCTTGCCATTGTCTCTTTTGAGCACCATCCTAGAAAGGAAGGAAAGGTGGTGAAATTAAGCTTAAAGAGGTGCCAAGAAAGAATAATCATGCAAGTGATAAAGCACAAAAGAATAAATGGCTTAGATACATGACAGCTACAACATGTAACTAAGGCAATAATGAAGATCATAGCTAGTCACTAGCATGTGATACATGAGTGGTATAGGCATGCAAACAAGAAGCATGAGAAGCACACACTCTTAACATCAACAACAAGAAGTAAGAAAAATAGGGGATGAGAATGTAGAAATGAAGCAAGAAATGTAGTAAGCTCAATGCATAATTGAACAAACAAGTGAATGAGAAAGAACACCAAAATAGAGAATACTTAGTCAAAATAATTCCAAGGAGTCATATGGGTCTTTCATCAAACACTTGGTGTGCATCCCTTTATGAAAAAAATCTTAGAGAAGAGTGACAATGTAGCATCCCATAAAGCATCATCAATCATCATATCACACCACTAAATACAAAAGAAAGCAAGTAAATCAAACAAACTCAACAATGCAAGAGTAAGCTCCACTTAGAACACCCATGAGAAAATGAAAAGAAATAAGGAAAGAAAATGCAACAAACAAAGAGAACATGAATGCAACTACTTAAGAAAAAGAGTAAGAGCATGTAACTAAGGGAATGGAAAAAGGGAAAAGGAAACAAAAATTAGAAATGAGGAGTACCTTGAGAGGGAGAAGAGGAGATAGGGTATGGAGGTGAGAGAAAGGTTAGTGAAGAAGAAGAGAGGGAAGAGAGAAAAGAGAGGTGTGGGTCCGCCGGAGGTGGTGGTTGTCACTAGTGGTGGCAGAGAAGAGGAGGTGAGGGGAGAGGTGAAGAAGAGGGGTGGTGGTAAGAAGAAAGAAAGAAAGGGAAGGAGAAAGGCATACTCTAATTCAATTGGTCCGCGAAACCGACGCGCGCGCGCCATGCACGCGTGCGCGTGCATGGGCAAAATCAGTAAGGGCGCAGACGCGCACGATGCGCGTGTGCGTGAAGTAGCGAAAGGTGAGTGTGCGCGCGAGCGCCATGTGCGCATGCGCGTGCATATGTGTTGTGCCCTCAGCACATGTTGGGCACAACTCTGGCCCAACTCTCGGGAAAATAGACCAGAAAATAAAATTTGGTGAGCGACGCGGACACGCACGGTGCGCTGACGCGTCGATTGGCATTATGGTCGAGGTACGCGTAAGTTCAGTTGCGCCAGTAGCATGAAATTGGCCCAACCATGGCCCAACTCTCTGGACGATGGCCCAAGATCGCAAAACGCAGTGGTGACGCGTACGTGGCTAGTGCGTGCACGCGTGCTTTTGCGCGAATTGCCATGGACGCGTACGCGTCTCATGCCCGCACGCGTGATGTTAGTTATGCCCAGGGCCCAAAGATGGCCCAGAATTTGCACAACTCTCTGGTAAATGGCCCAGGAGTTGCGAAAGCCTAGGAACGCATACGTGCACAGTGTGCATACGCGTGCTCCCCCTTTTTTTGTTGAATGAATAGAAAAATGCCTAATTGTCATGTGTCCACAGGCCAAACAAGCCAAAGAAGTCAAGAACACCGAAAATCAATGCAAGACCTAAAGAGAGGTGTTCTTCCACCACACAATCAAGTCATTCATAGAGAATTCAATGCAAGGCTTTATGTGTAAAATATCCTAGGTATTTACAATTAAAACTAATCAAAGAAGACTATAGCGAAGCAATCACAAACCAGTTAAGAGTTTAAAAGCTATATACAAAAAGGGTAGAAAGGATAGATCTCACCATGGTGGGGTGTCTCCCACCTAGCACTTTTGTGTAATGTCCTTAAGTTGGACTTTCACTTGTTCATTGCTCTTTGCCAAGAGGTGCATCTTCCAAAAGGAATACCTCAATCTCTTTGTTGCTCTTCATTTGTTCACCATGATACAACTTGAGACGGTGCCCATTGACCTTAAAGATATCCGAACTTGAGGGATGGCACAAATGGTAAACCCCATAGGGTTCCGCCTTCACTACTTGATATGGGCCTTCCCATTTTGACCTTAGTTTACCGGGCAACAATCTCAATCTAGAATTGTAAAGAAGGACAAGATCACTGGCCTTGAATTCTTTGCCTCTTATGTTCCTATCATGGATGGCTTTCATTTTTTCCTTGTAAAGTCTAGAGTTCTCATAAGCTTCAAGTCTCAAACATTCCAACTCCGCTAATTGTAGCTTCCTCTCAATTCCGGCTCCACCCAAACTCGGATTACACTCCTTGATGGCCCAATACGCCTTGTGCTCTATTTCCACCGGCAAATGGCAAGCTTTGCCGTACACCAACCGAAAGGGGCTCATGCCAATTGGCGTTTTGTAGGCCGTTCGGTAGGTCCATAATGCATCGGTGAGCTTGGCACTCCAATCTTTCCTATTGGGTTTCACAATCCTTTCTAAGATACGTTTGATCTCCCGATTGGAAACCTCGGCTTGGCCGTTTGTTTGTGGGTGGTAGGCCGTGGCTACTTTATGCATGATGCCATATTTTCTCATTAGTCCGTCCATTCTTTTGTTGCAAAAATGTGAACCTTGGTCGCTCACGATTGCTCGTGGCGACCCAAATCTACAAATGATATTATTTCTCACAAAAGAAAGGACCACATTAGCATCATCCGTCTGGGTGGGTATTGCTTTCACCTATTTGGACACATAATCAACGTCGAGTAGAATGTAGAGGAAACCATTAGAATTTGGGAATGGCCCCATGAAGTCAGTTCCCCACACGTCAAAAATCTCACAAAATAGCATAGTTTGTTGGGGAATTTCATCCTTCTTAGAGATATTGCCAAATCTAATGCATTGAGAACAAGATTTACAAAAATGAGAAGAGTCCTTGAAAAGAGTTGGCCACCAAAAGCCACAATCTAGGATTTTCCTTGCCGTTCTTTGAGGTCCAAAATGGCCTCCTCCTTCGGAGGAGTGGCAAGCTTCCAAGATTGAGTGGAATTCTATTTGTGGAATGCACCTCCGAATTACTTGATCTGCCCCACATCTCCAAAGGTATGGGTCATCCCACGCATAGTATTTGGATTCGGTTTTTAGCTTATCCCTTTGATGTTTGGAGAGGTTAGGAGGGAAGGAGCGAGATACTAAGTAATTGGCGATTGGTGCATACCAAGGAATGGTTTCCGAGATTGCATGCAAGCTGATAAACCACTATTTTATGGTTTATCTTGTGCTTAATTGAGTGGATTTTATCAACTCTTTACCTACTTATTCATACTATTTTCATGGTTTTACATTTGCCTTCCTAATTATGTGCTTTAATTGAAAACATGCTTCTTTGGCCTTTATATTGCCAATATTAATCCTCTCTTATCACCATTAGATGCCTTGATATGTGTGTCAAGTGATTTCAGAGATTACAGGGCAGGAATGGCTCGAAGGATGGAAAGGAAGCATGCAAAAGTGGAAGGAATACAAGAAGTTGGAGAAATTACTAAGCTGTCCAGCCTGACCTCTCCGCACTCAAATGGCTATAACTTTAGCTAAAGAGGTCCAAATGACACGGTTCCAGTTGCGTTGGAAAGCTAACGTCTGGGGCTTCGATTTGATATATAATATATCATAGTTGCCCTGACGCTAGGTGATGCGGTCGCGTAATCCATGCGGACGCGTCGCAGTGGCGAAAAATCAGCGTGGCAGATTTCTTCTCCAGCGATTTCTGGGCTATTTTCGACCTAGTTTGTGGTCCGGAAAACACAGATTAGAGGATATAAAGTGGGGGAATGCATCCATTCATAAACATAAGCTTTCATATTCACAATTTTAGAATTTAGATGTAGTTTTTTGAGAGAGAGGTTCTCTCCTCTCTCTTAGGATTAGGATTTAGGATTTCTCTTAGTTTTAGGAGTGCCTCTCAATCCCAGGTTCAATGTTCTTTTTCTTTATTTTTCTAATTTAATTTATGAACTCTTCCATATTATATTTGATATCTTTATTAGTGCTAATTGAGGTATTTCAGAATTATGATTGCTTTCTTTTATTTATTATATAAATAATTTGAATTTTTCCCTTTTGGCTTTGGTTGAGTCATTGGAGACACTTGAGTTATCAAACTCATTGTTGACTGAAAATTAGAATTCTTCAAGAATTAATTCGAGTTCCAATAACTCTAGCCTTTCCCAAGGAAAGACTAGGACCTAAGGAATAAAAATTAATTCATCCACTTAACTTACCTTCATAGTTAGAGGTTAACAAAGTGGGAGAAAAATCCAATTCTTATTACAATTGATAAGGATAACTAGGATAGGACTTCCAGTTCTTCATACCTTGCCAAGAGATTTTATTATTGTTAATTTATTTTACTTGTTATTTAAATATACCTGTGCCCATTGCCCAAACTCCAAAACCCCAATTTACAAACTCATAACCAATAATAAGAACATACCTCCCTGCAATTCCTTGAGAAGACGACCCGAGGTTTGAATACTTCGGTTATCAATTTATTTAGGAGTTTGTTACTTGTGACAATGGTGCACGGAATTGTGATCTCCAGGCTCGAACAAATCCTGGTAATGGCTCCAAAGCTTGGTGCCCTAATCTTAATTCATAATTGTCACAACTTCGATACAACTAACCAGCAAGTGCACTGGGTCGTCCAAGTAATACCTTACGTGAGTAAGGGTCGAATCCCACGGAGATTGTTGGTATGAAGCAAGCTATGGTCACCTTGTAGATCTCAGTCAGGCAGATATAAAATAGTTATGTGGTTTTCGAATATTAATTAATAAAATAGGGATAGAGATACTTATGTAAGTTATTGGTAGAAATTTCAGATAAGCAAATGGAGATACTTTTCGTTCCTCTGAACCTCTGCTTTCCTGCTATCTTCATCCAATCAGTCTTACTCCTTTCCATGGAATCTATGGAGTGTAGAAACTCTACCGTTAAAAATACATAAGTGAAGGTCCAGGCATAGCCGAGATGGCCAGCCCCCTAAAACGTGATCAAAGGATCATAAGGTAATCCAAAGATGAACAATGGAATAAAAGTGAGACCAAAAGATGGTCCAAAAGACTAGTAAAAGGTCCTATTTATAATAAACTAGTCACTAGGGTTTACATGAGTAAGTAATTGATGCATAAATCCACTTTCTGGGCCCACTTGGTGTATGTTTGGGCTGAGCCTGAGCGTTGCACGTGCAGAGGCCATTTGTGGAGTTGAACGCCAGTTTCTGTGCCAGTTTGGGCGTTCAACTCTGGTTTTGGATCCTTTTCTGGCGCTGGACGCCAGAATTGGGAAGAGAGCTGGCGTTGAACGCCAGTTTGTGTCATCTAAACTTGGCCAAAGTATGGATTATTATATATTGCTGAAAAGCCCTGGATGTCTACTTTCCAACGCAATTGGAAGCGCGCCATTTCGAGTTCTGTAGCTCCAGAAAATCCACTTTGAGTGCAGGGAGGTCAGAATCCAACAGCATCAGCAGTCCTTTTTCAACCTCTGAATCAGATTTTTGCTCAAGTCCCTCAATTTCAGCCAGAAAATACCTGAAATCACAGAAAAACACACAAACTCATAGTAAAGTCCAGAAATGTGAATTTAACACAAAATCTATTAAAAACATCCCTAAAAGTAACTAGATCCTACTAAAAACATACTAAAAACAATGCCAAAAAGCGTATAAATTATCCGCTCATCACAACACCAAACTTAAATTGTTGCTTGTCCCCAAGCAACTGAAAATCAAAA
>NC_029786.2:29115046-29115804 GCF_000816755.2 Arachis ipaensis | reverse complement strand
AGGGAGAGGGAGATGTGGTTTCGGCTAAGGAGAGTGTAGAGGGGTGTGTTGTGTGAATTTGGTGAAGAATGGAGGTCTTTATATAGGGAATGGAGGGGGGGTTAAGGTTCGGCCATATGGGTGGGTTTGGGTGGGAAATTGGTTTTGAATTTTGATGGTAGGTGGAGTTTATGGGGTAGGTTTATGGGGAAGAGGAGATGGATGTGAGTGGTGAAGGTTTAGTGGGGAAGAGAGAGATTGAGGTGATTGGTGAGGGGTTTTTAGGTAAGAGTGTTTATGGGGTTGTGTGAAAGAGAGTGGTGAGAAGAAGTGAGTGGAGGTAGGTGGGGATCCTGTGGGGTCCACAGATCTTGAGTGGATCCTGTGGGGTCCATAGATCCTGAGTGGATCCTGTGGAGTCCACAGATCCTGAGGTGTTTAAGGATTTACATCCCTGCACCCATTAGGCATGTAAAAATGCCTTTGTATCCAACTCTGGGCGTTCAGCGCCAGGTTGGTGACCATTTTGGGCGTTCAACGCCCATCTGTGTGCCATTTCTGGCGTTGAACGCCAGAACCATGCCTGTTCTGGCGTTCAGCGCCCAGAAGCTGCCCATTTTGGGCGTTCAGCGCCAGAACCATGCTCTGTTCTGGCGCTGAACACCAGACAGATGCTCCTCCAGGGTGTAATTTTTCTTCTGCTGTTTTTGATTCCGTTTTCAATTTTTATATTTATTTTGTGACTCCACATGATCATGAACCTAAGAAAACATGAAAAA
>NC_029786.2:29073385-29110899 GCF_000816755.2 Arachis ipaensis | reverse complement strand
GATGAACCGTCAGTTGTCCAAACTCAAACAATCCCCGGCATCGGCGCCAAAAACTTGGTGCTGTTGCCGGATCAAAAGGGAATCTGGCACTGATGTTACCGGACCAAAAGCTTGCCGAAGACTCAAACAATCCCCGGCAACGGCGCCAAAAACTTGGTGCACGGAATTGTGATCTCCAGGCTCGAACAAATCCTGGTAATGGCTCCAAAGCTTGGTGCCCTGATCTTAATTCATAATTGTCACAACTTCGATACAACTAACCAGCAAGTGCACTGGGTCGTCCAAGTAATACCTTACGTGAGTAAGGGTCGAATCCCACGGAGATTGTTGGTATGAAGCAAGCTATGGTCACCTTGTAGATCTCAGTCAGGTAGATATAAAACAGTTATGTGGTTTTCGAATATTAATTAATAAAATAGGGATAGAGATACTTATGTAAGTTATTGGTAGAAATTTCAGATAAGGTAGAAACTCTACCGTTGAAAATACATAAGTGAAGGTCCAGGCATGGCCGAGATGGCTAGCCCCCTAAAACATGATCAAAGGATCATAAGGTAATCCAAAGATGAACAATGGAATAAAACTGAGACCAAAAGATGGTCCAAAAGACTAGTAAAAGGTCCTATTTATAATAAACTAGTCACTAGGGTTTACATGAGTAAGTAATTGATGCATAAATCCACTTCCTGGGCCCACTTGGTGTGTGTTTGGGCTGAACCTGAGTGTTTCACGTGCAGAGGCCATTTGTGGAGTTGAACGCCAGTTTCTGTGCCAGTTTGGGCGTTCAACTCTGGTTTTGGATCCTTTTCTGGCGCTGGACGCCAGATTTGGGCAGAAGGCTGGCGTTGAACGCCAGTTTACGTCGTCTATTCTTGGCCAAAGAATAAACTATTATATATTGCTGGAAAGCCCTGGATGTCTACTTTCCAACGCAATTGGAAGCGCGCCATTTCGAGTTCTGTAGCTCCAGAAAATCCACTTTGAGTGCAGGGAGGTCAGAATCCAACAGCATCAGCAGTCCTTTTTCAACCTCTGAATCTGATTTCTGCTCAAGTCCCTCAATTTCAGCCAGAAAATACCTGAAATCACAGAAAAACACACAAACTCATAGTAAAGTCCAGAAATGTGAATTTAACATAAAAACTAAGGAAAACATCCCTAAAAGTAACTAGATCCTACTAAAAACATACTAAAAACAATGCCAAAAAGCGTATAAATTATCCGCTCATCAGACAACCAAAACGTTTGTAAGAAAGGTTGATTGCTTGGTTTAGTAACTATACTTGCAACGAGAGTTTACTATAACTTCTAAACCATCAATATTCAGTTCTCATCACAAGCCCTCAAAGGGAAATGAATCATTGATAGGAGTAGTATCGCCTGTTGTATGTTCAAGGCGACTTAGATGGTCCGCCACTAGGTTTTGCATACCACTCCTATCCTTGATTTCCAAGTCAAACTCTTGTAACAATAAAACCCATCTAATCAATCTCGGTTTGGATTCCTTCTTAGCCAACAAATACTTTAATGCCGCATGATCCGAGTACACTACCACTTTTGAGCCGAGAAGATATGCTCGGAATTTGTCCAAGGCAAAAACAATGGCCAAAAGTTATTTTTCGGTAGTAGTGTAGTTGGATTGGGCTCCATCTAATGTTTTTGATGCATAGGCTATGACATATGGATTCTTACCCTCGCGTTGTGCTAACGCGGCTCCCACGGAAAAATTTGAAGCATCACACATTATTTTAAATGGCCGACTCCAATCCGGCCCTCGCACAATGGGAGCTTGGGTCAATGCTACCTTGAGCTTATCGAAAGCCTCCATGCATTCCTTGCTTAAATCAAACTCAACATCCTTTTGTAGCAACCTTGAAAGGGGCAATGCTACCTTGCTAAAATCCTTGATGAATCTCCGATAAAATCCTGCATGTCCAAGAAAAGAGCGGACCTCCCTCTCGGAGGAGGGGTAAGGCAAACTAGATATGACATTAATTTTAGCCGGATCTACGAAGATAAAATCCTAAAACAATGCCTTGTTTGACCATGAAATGACATTTCTCAAAATTTAAGACAAGGTTGGTTTTAGTACATCTTTCCAAAACTTTTTCAAGACTATCCAAGCAATGATCAAAAGAATCACCATATACCGTGAAATCATCCATGAATACCTCCATGCATTGCTCTAGAAAATCCGCAAAGATGCTCATCATGCACCTTTGGAAAGTTGCCGGTGCATTGCATAAGCCGAATGGCATACGCTTGTAGGCATAAGTTCCAAAAGGGCAAGTAAATGTTGTTTTTTCTTAGTTCTCTAGAGCAATGTGTATTTGGAAGTATCCCGAATAGCCATCTAGGAAGCAATAACGAGATTTACCGGATAATCGATCGAGCATTTGATCGATAAACGGAAGTGGAAAATGATCTTTTCTAGTGGCCGCATTCAACCTTCGATAGTCTATGCATACTTGCCAAGAGTTTTGCACCCGTGTTGCTATGAGCTCCCGGCTTTCGTTCTTGATTGTGGTTACCCCGGACTTCTTAGGCGGCACAACTTGAATGGGGCTCACCCATTCACTATCCGAAATAGGGTAGATGATGTCCACCTCAAGTAACCGTGTTACCTCTTTCTTGACAACCTCCAAAATAGTAGGATTTAATCGCTTTTGAGGTTGTCTTACGGGTCTAGCTTCCTCTTCCAAAAAGATCCGGTGCTCATACACTTGGGACTTATCCCCACTAGATCCGCCAAACTCCACCCTATTGCCCTTTTGTTCTTCTTCAAAACACATAGCAACTTCTCTTCTTGTTGAGGATTTAGTTCCCTTGCTATGGTCACCGAAAACTTGTGGGCTTCATCAAGGTATGAGTACTTTAGGTGGGGTGGTAATGGCTTCAATTCTAGCTTTTGCTCTTGGCTTGTCACTTGAACTTCTTCACTTGGATCTTCACTATTTCCTTCAATCATATGTTTCTCTTTTAGCTTTGCATAATGCACTTCCGCTACAATGTTGTCAATTAGATCATACCGGAATATGGAATGGTTCTCTGGTGGGTGCCTCATTGCCTCTTCTAGGCTAAAACTTACAACTCTCCCATCTATCTCGAATGAGTAGGTCCCCGAATGGGCATCCAACTTGAATCTAGAGGTCCTCAAAAACGGCCTCCCAAGTAGGATAGATGATGCCCTCTCGAATTCACTTGGTGGCATCTCAATGATATGGAAATCAATTGGAAATATCAAACCCTTGATGTTGACCAACACATCTTCCGTAATACCCGACACGGTTATTATGCTCTTGTCCGCCAAGACAAACCTAGCCGCCGACTGCTTCAACAGTGGAAGCTTCAATAAATGATAAACGGAAAGAGGCATAATGCTAACGCATGCACCAAGGTCGCACATACAATCAACGAATTGGACTCCATCAATGATACAAGAAACTAAGCAAGGACCCGGATCAACACACTTTTCCGGAATGGATCCCATCAAAGCCGAAATGGAACTACCCAATGGAATGGTTTCCAACTCATGAATTCTATCTTTGTTCATACACAAGTCTTTAAGAAATTTCGCATATTTAGGCACTTGATATATAGCATCAAAGAGGGGGATGGTTACCTCCACTTTCTTGAACATATTCACCATAGTAGGGTCAAGTTCCACACGCTTCTTAGCCTTTCTTGCCAATGTGGGAAATGGAATTGGTTGAGCTACTTTCTCCAAGATTTGCTCATTTCTAGGGACTTCACTCCTTGGTTGAGGGTCTTCATCTTCAACTATTACATGTGACTCCTCCTCCTCTTCAATTTCTTCTATCTCAACTCCATCTTCCTCTTGAGCAACTTTCATTTGGTTAGGTGCCTTTGAATCTCTTTCTTTCAATTGCATTCTGGACCTCAAGGTTATGGAGTTGATGCCACCTTTGGGGTTGGGCAAAGGTTGAGAGGGTATGGCACTAGAGGTTGAGGCTTGAGGAGTGGGAATAGAAGGTGGCTCCATGCGAGCAATGAGAGCTTGGAGAGTAGAAGTGAGGCCATTAAGGCTTGAGTTGAGGGTGTTTTGGAGTTCCTTTTGTCCTTAGAGTATGGATCGGAGTGTGTCATCTTGATTTGGAGATGTGGAAGGGTAGGTAATTTGTGGTGCTTGGGGTTGGTTGGGTGGAAGTGGTTGTCTATGAGGTAGTATGTAGGTTTGATAGTTCCTTCCTTGATTTGGTTGTTGGTTTGGAGGGTTTTGTGCATAGCAGTTTTGTGAAGTGTTGTTGTTCCATCTTTGGTTGCCTCCATTGTCCCTTCCTCCTTGTTGATAATTGTCCCGCCAACTTTGGTTGGAGCTATCCCTCCATCCTTGATTGGAGTTGTTACTCCCTTGGCTATAGTTGCCTCCTTGTTGGGGGTACCCTTGGTTATAATTGCTCCCTTGGTTATGGTATCCTTGATTGGAACGTTCATAGTAGGGGCGATCATAAAAGTTATGGGTAGCCGCTAGAGTATTATTTTCTTGGAGACTTGGACATTCGTCCGTGTAGTGGGAGTAGCATGAGCAAATGCCACACACTCTTTGGGGGATCAATTGTTGACATTATTGGTTTTGAGGAGAAGGTTGTTGTTGAGATGGAGGTTGTTGTTGATTCACTTGGAGTTGCTTTAGAAGGCTTGTCATTTCACACAAGGTCAAGGTAAGGGTAGCGGTCTCACCACTACAAGAAACTTCATTTACGGCCTTTGGACGGTTGACTCTCCGTCTAGCATGTTGAGTGGACTCGGCTAAGTCGGTAATGAGTTGCCATGCCTCCTCCGCCGTCCTATACTTTGACAAAAAACCGTTGCTTGAAGCATCCAACAAATTCTTATCTTGCTCCCTCATGCCTTGGCATACATAGCTAAGCAAGACTTGAGTGTCAATCATATGGTTGGGACATGAATCAAGAAGTTTGCAAAACCGTTCCCAATATTCATACAACGTTTCCATCTCGCCTTGTACAATACATGAGATCTCCTTTCTTAGCTTGTCCGTCATTTCCACGGGCATGAACTTATCAAGAAATTCTCTCCTAAGCAAATCCCAATCGGATACAACATCACTAGGTAAGGTATAGAACCACTCCTCGGCTCTTCCCTCAAGAGAAAAGGGGAAGGCGAACAACCATATAACCACTTCATCGGATCCTTCCCGCCTAGTAGTTGAGCACACACCATGAAAGTCCTTGAGGTGTCTAATTGGATCTTGTGCGGGAAGTCCATGGAACTTTGGTAAGAGATGGATGAGAGCGGTCTTGAGTTCAAATTTTGCATTCAAGTTGGGATGAAGTACATGTAGAGGTTGGAGAATAAAATCCGGGGCACCCGCTTCCTTGAGAGTAACTCTCCTTGGAGCGGCCATGTTGTCAAAACCTAGATCAAAAGAAAAACTATTAGTAGTATCAACGGAAGAGTAATTGGTGCCTTCGTTGGATGACGATGATATGGTTGGTGAATTGGTAAAAACTTTTCACCTTCCTCAAAGACCAACCGCCTCCGAGCTTGCCTAATATGAAGCAAGGTTCTTTCAATTTCCGAATCAAAAGGTGCTAAGCTTGGATTTGGTAGCGAACGCGTCATACAATGAAGGAGATAAGAAACTCATGACATCAATTGGTATCTAAGCAAAGACTAATCCTAACTATCAATCAAATAAGCAAACAATCAATTAAGAGAGAAATGCAAGTATTCACATATCAACATATTCACACTAATCACTAGAATGGCACACATAAGCAACTCCCCGGCAACGGCGCCATTTTGATGGACGTAAATATTCTCATGCCGGTTAGAAACTAGTGATAAATCCGATCGTGAATATAGTCTAACCAACACACGAATACCACATCAAACAATTCTAAAATCTATGACCAAGAGTATTGATCACGGGTCGTTCTCCCTAGGAATTGCTTTAGAATGTGCATCATTGATTAGGAAAGCTTTTATGGTTTTGAGAGTTGGTGCAAGAATTCAAACTAGCAAGGCAGTCAACAATTAATTGAAATAAAAGCCTTGGCCAAGGGTGAGCATTGGAAGTTCCGTCATTATAGTCTCCTTCAATTATGATAAGAATTGATTGTTTCTTCACTTAGTTAACCCCCTAACAATGGAGGAAAGTCAAATGAGAGTAACTAACTTGAGTCACAAGTCATAGTCTCACCCTAGGGAAGTCTAGCTTTAGTGCACTCCAAGTCAATTAGCAATTCTCAATTTATAATCTACAATTGATATCAACTATTCAAGTGTCTCCAATAACTCAACCCCTAAGCCAAGTGAGAGAAATCTACTCCATAGCTAAGGTTGTCATTATCACAAACAATTGGTAGGAAATTATAGAAAACATGATGCAATTGAGAGAAGAGAATTGAATCAAAGCTATCTAATCCAAACAATCATGAACAATCAAACAATTGAATGAAACCTCAATTCATTAATCCAAATTCAAAGTAACAAAGCATACCAAATCTAGATCTAAGGAATTGAATCAAAAGAACATCAATTAAGAGTAGAAGAAGAGTAGATCCACACTTGTAGCCAAACAAAAAGTCAATTATCAATAGATCTCACCAAGAATTCCAAGGAAACTTGCAATGGAGGATGAAAACCTAGAGAGAGGTTGGAGCTTCTCTCTCTAGAAATAAAATATAACTAACTTCTTAAAAATCTAGAATTATGACTAATTGTCCTAACACTCCTAATCCTTGGTCTTCTTAAGCTTTTCCCTCTAAAATCTGCTCCAAAACAGGGCCTGGGAACCCCCTAAAATCGCTGGGCACGTGTTTTATTTAAAAAATCATGTGCGCACATCGACGCGTACGCACACTGCACGCGTACGCGTCCTTGGGCTCTTTTGCGATCTGCGCGCAGGCGTACGGTGCGCGCGAGCGTCATAAGGGATATGGCCCATCCATATAGGTGTGCCGGCTCCTCGCTCGGCTCCACTGCGTTGGCTCTGGATGAGCGTATCCACGCGTACGCGCACTGTGCGCATGCGCGTGCAAGTCCAAACTTTCATTCTTTAATTTGTTTCATGCTCTTTCCATTCATGCATGCTTCCTTCATTCCTCTTGGCTATTTTTGCCCTATAACTTCTGAAATCACTTAACAAACAGATCAAGGCATCTAATGGTAATAGAGGAGTATTACAATATCTCAATTTTGATGCAAAAGAAGCATATTTTTATCTATGTGGTAAAATGGGAAAGAGACACGAAATCATGCAATTTTATATAAATAAGTGTGGAAGATCGTTGATAAAATCCTTAGATTCTATGCATGATAAACCCTAAAAACGAGGTTTATCAGAGGTATCTCCTCTAATGTAGTTCCCGACCGTAGAGTGATGGCGTTGAGACCGCCCTTTGGGTTTGGTTGGGGTTGGGATCGAAGGTTAGAAAAACTTGAGGGTTGGTTGGTGTTGTTGTTGGGAGTTGGTGGTTGGTTTGACATGGTCATCTTTGAAAGCATGTTGGTGAGGTTAGCCAATTGAGCGCCCAAGGCATCGAATTGAGCCTTGTTGCTCTCATCTCATTTTTCCATGGTGGCTCTAAGCTCATCAACTTGATTGTTGGAATATGGAGGAGTTTGGTTTTGGTTTTGTTGTCTACGGTGTGGTGCTTGGTACTTGGTGTAGTTGTTTTGGTTTTGGTTAGAGTGGCCTTGGTTGGCTTGGTAATTGGTATTGTTCTGGTGGTATTGGGATGAAGATTGGTTGTTGTTTTGGTGAGAAGAAGAGTTGTTCCATCTTTGGTTTTGATTGCTCTCTTGTGCATTATCCCTCCACCCTTGATGTTGATTACCACCTTGATGGTAATTGTTTTGGCCTTGAGAAGGATAAGGTGGACGGTTGTTGTAATTCACATTGGCTACTACAAGAGCATGTTCCTCTTGAATTTGATGGCATTGATCGGTGTAATGAGTGGTGCTAGAGCACAAACCACAAATCCTAGGAGGGTCTTCAAGTTGAGCAATCGGAGGTGGGGCTTGGACGACTTGGATGGAGTAGTATTCCTTTTGATCCTTTTGTATTTGGGTAAGGATGGTGGTTATATCTCCAAGTGCTTTGGTTAGACTTGATTCGGAAGGGGATGGTTCTACCACACTGATAAACCACTATTTTATGGTTTATCTTGTGCTCAATTGAGTGGATTTTATCAACTCTTTACCCACTTATTCATACTATTTGCATGGTTTTACATTTGCCTTCCTAATTATGTGCTTTGATTGAAAACATGCTTCATTGGCCTTAAGTTCCCTATGTTTAATCCTCTCTTATTATCATTAGATGCCTTGATATGTGTGCTAAGTGATTTCAGGGATTACAGGGCAGGAATGGCTTAGAGGATGGAAAGGAAGCATGCAAAAGTGGAAGGAATACAAGAAACTGAAGGAACTGCTAAAGCTGTCCAGCCTGACCTCTCTGCACTCAAACAATCATAACTTGAGCTACATAGGTCCAAATGATGCAGTTCCAGTTGCGTTGGAAAGCTAACGTCCGGGGCTTCAATCTGATATATAATTTGTTATAGCTTCCCCGAAGTTAGGTGACGCGAACGCGTGAATGACGCGCCCACGTCGCATCTGCGAACTTCAATCCGCGCGGACGCGTGGACGATGCCTCCGCGTCACTTTTCCGTGACCTGAACGTAACAGAAATCGTAGGGGGCGATTTCTGGGCTATTTTTGACCCAGTTTTCAGCCCAGAACACACATATTAGAGGCTATAAAGTGGGAGAATGCATCCATTCATAATCATGCTTTTCATAATTCACTTTTCATAATTTAGATGTAGTTTTTAGAGAGAGAGGTTCTCTCCTCTCTCTTAAGTTTTAGGATTAGGATTTCTCTTAAAGGATGTATTAGTTATGTTGCCTAATTGGCTTATGAACTTTTCCATGTTAAGATTTGAATATTTTATTTAATATAATTGAGGTATTTCAGATTTATCACTTCTTCTTTTGTTTATTATTAATTAATGTTCTAAGTTGGATCCTAACTTGATTTTAGAGTTGATTAATATTCGGAGACCCTTGAGTTGAATTACTCAAGAGTTAAATTGTAATTGGGTTTATCGTTGGCTGGCTCTCTAGTCACTAACACTAATCCTTCCCAAGGGAGAGGATTAGAACTTGTGAATAGAAGTAGACTTCCAACTTACTTGACTTTCTTTTACTTTACTTGGTAAAGTACAACTAAGTAAAAGCAATGACGTTAGGATTTTTGCCAGTAAAGAATGTCATAAAAACAGAGGTATGAACTCTCACCCCCTTTCAATTTGTTTTTATTTTTTTTAATTTTTATTTTCTACTATGAACTCTCACCCCTTTGGCTATGAGTCTGGTTACAATAATGTTGCAGGAAGAAGAAATTACAATGAGAACAGGCATCAAGGTTGGAACAATCAAAGATGGGAGGAGCCACAAGGATTTGATCAATCCTCATGGCAACAACCACCTCCAATGGACTATCAACAACCACCACCATATGCCTATGAACCCTTTCCTCAACATAACTTTGCACCACCAAACTCACAAGCCCCTTTCCGTCATTCACCTCCATATGACCCTAACCCTCAACCACCGTACCAACCACCTTATGAGGCATGTGAACCATATATAGAACACCCCAATTCCAATCCAATCACTCCCAACCACCACCACTTTCTTTTGTATCATGTCCAAGTCCGGCAACCCGAGAAGCAGAGGTTCGCCTAAGGGAAACAGTAATTAAATTTCAGGCAACCTTTCAACAACTGGAGCAAGTATTAATTCAATGGGCTTCTAGACGCTCAAATATACAAGGGTCAATCACAGCTCCATGTGGACAGTCTAGTGAAGAGCGTAGCATGAAGGAGATACCAGAAACCCCAGTGGACAAGACAGAGAATGAATTCGTACTAGAACAAGTAGAAGAAGCTGTCATTGTTCAAGAAGAAGAGTTGGTTGAAGACTTAGGAGATGCAGAACCTCCATGGGAAAGTCAAGACATAGAGCCTCCTTCCAAGACGGTTGAAATTGATGCTGAGGAGGGTGTACAACCCCCAAAGCATATCATAGTTGAAGACTTGGAAGAAGAGAAGAGCACAAGGGAGTGAAGCTTGCAATTTCATTAAAAACACCTCCCCCTAAGTTGCCATCATCCTTCACAACATTCAAGTGGGTAAAATTCATATCCCATAGCTTTCTAATCCCACTTGAATATGGGCTACTGGAGACGGATGGTCAACTTAGAGCTCTTTGTGGCATTAAGAGTAAGAGGAAAATGGTCAGTGGTAAGAATTATCCTGCAAGGTTCATTATGGTTGAAAGCTTAAAGTTTAAATGTAAAGGTTGGTGTAAAGCTTCACTGAATGGGTCTAGGAAGTTGTTTGGCCGCTTTAGTGAGAATTCAGATTGCCTACCACCCGGATGGAATCATGATGATCAACAAGAAGACGGGTGCAAAAGCAAGATTTGGGACCCCGGAATCCATTCTAGAAATCAGCACTCTTGGGGCCTTGTCACTTGCTTTAGCTTACTTGAAGGCTTTCTGCGCCTAGTTTGGGATCCCGGAGGATATTGGAATCACAAAAATTGGTGGAGATTCCTGGATGAGTTCAAACACAAGCCACCATAACAGGAAGCTCACCAAATGTCCAACTTAAGGACTCTAACTAAAAGTGCTAGGTGGGAGTCAACCCACCATGGTATAATCATTCCTTTCTCAATTTTAATTTTATATAGTTTTGTTTGTTTTTGAATTTTATTTTGTTTTGTTATATTAAACCTGGAGTTTTGCATCACATTCATATTAACACTGCATTCTGCATTTTTCAGATTACAAAAAAAAAAAAGTGAGCACGCGACGCGACCGCATCAGCGACGCGTCCGCGTCGCAAGGAGATGGGAGAAAATATTAATATGAACAGAGAGTTTCGCAGGAGCAGCGTTGGAGGCGTGCCAATGGCACAAATCACCCCACGCGACCGCGCCGCTGACGCGACCGCGTCATATGGGAATAATGGCCTCCCACGCGACCGCGTCACCCATGCGGCCGCGTGACCTGAAATCGGCGTAAAAAGGGTGTATGGCAGAAAGTTGAGCTGGAGTTGGGCTGGACCCGTGCTAGTAGCACAAGCCCTCCCACGCGAACGCGTGTCCCACGCGTCCGCGTCATATTGGAAATAAGGCCACTCACACAATCGCATGCCCCACGCGACCGCGTCACCTTGGATTTTGGCAATACTAAGATTTGAACAGAGAGTTGTGCGACCGCGAGGCTGCACTCGCGCCACTAGCACAAATCGAGTCACGCGATCGCATGCCCCACGCGTCCGCGTCACCCACGCGACCGCGTCGCCAGCGTCGCACAACCTATCCAGATTAGTGCCAATTTTCTTCTTCCTTCTCTCTCCTTTCTCACTTTCTTTTTCTTCTTCTCATCCTTTTTTCCCTCTCATTTTATTTTATTTTATTTATTTGCATATTTTCATTCATTGCATATTTTTATTTTTTCTAAATTTATTATTTTACCATTGGTGTCAAATGTTCTTATTCAACTGTTATTTCTTTTCTGGTATTATCTTGGTGCTTATGACTTGTTTTATTCTGGTTAGGTAATATTATTTAAATCAATGCCAATCTTTTATACCTGTATTACTTTTGTATTGATTTTTAATTTATCTTTCCTTCCCCACTCTCTTCCCCATTGTTGCATATTCTGCACCACTGGTATGACATTGCTTCTATTGTCTTCTCACTTGCATGTTGTAGTTACCATGTAATTGAGACCCTCATTATTTGGCATCAACCAACCCATGTTTTATTTATTTTCCTATCTTTATTTCTGGGTTACTCTTCTTCCCTTTTTCTTTCAGGATGGCCACCTGGAAGGGAACCGGAAGACGTTTACATGGGGAAACAAACAAGTCCATCAGCAAAATCCTTGGAGAAAAGCATCAGTTGGAGAAGACCCGTCCACCTGCACATCTCAGCATGCACTGAGGACGGTGCAATCTTTAAGTGTGGGGAGGTCGATACCGATCTCCATGGGTTAGTACTTTCTTGTCTCAAATACCAATGTTTAAATTTTCTTTGTAGATTAGTTGTTGCATTTGCATGTTTGTTTGATTTTTGCATATTTTACCACTTGGTGGAAGTAATATTTTCTTTTTCAAGAAAATTTTTAGAGAATTTCACTAATTTGAATAAAATTTAATGTTACACTTGTTTGAAGAGATATTATACTGGAACATGGTTTAGAGCTCGAACACACAAAATCTGTGAGATTTTTGAGCCTATTTGAATTGGTTGCATTTTATCAACCAATATTTTATTTTGTGTGTATTTTTCTCTCTAAAATTGTGATCTTTGTCTTGCTTAATTCTATATTTCCATGGTTTGATGTATGCATGCACTTATATGATTGAGGCCTTTGTTTCACTGAGCTTATATACCCATATGGCCTTTCCCCTTCATTATCCCTTGCAAACCAATTTGAGCCTATTATACCCATTTGTTCTTTACTTTAGCACATCATTAACTCTAAGCGGAAAACAATAATGTCCTTAATTTGAATCCTTGGTTAGCTTAGACTAGTAAGAGTGCTTATGATTTAAGTGTGGGAAAATTGGGTTTGGAACCAATTGGTTTAAGAATTGGGTATTATATATCTTTATGAAAATGTGAAAGAAATGTTTAGAACACGATTCATGCATCCAATAAATTAATCATATGCATTGAGAGAAATAAAAAAAAAGAGAGAAAAAGAGCAAATAAGTAAAAGGGGACAAAAATGCCCCAAAATATGTGGTGAAAGCAATGCATAAGAGTTGTACTTGAAATTAGAATGCATGAATATGTGAAAAACATGGTTGATGGATAGTTGGATGTTGTATTATGATTACATGGATTGTTTAAGTTAGGTGGAAAGTTTAAGTTAATTAAGGATTCAGATTTTAGTCCACTTCGCCAAATACAATCCTACCTTGACCCTAACCCCATTACAACCCTTAAAAGACCTCTTGATATGTGTATTCGTGCATTAAATTTATGTTGATTGTTAGATGAAGAGCAAGCCTTAGAAAGCAAGGTTAGTAGAGAATTGAGAGAATCGAACCTTAAACACTTGAGTGATTAGAGTGTATACACTACCAGTGAGGGTTCGATGCTCAATTCCTTGTTTCCGGCTTTCATGAGCTATTTTCTTCTACAAGTCTATTTGCGCTTCATTTTTATGATTTGAATTAGTGAAATCCAGTTCATATTTGTTCTTGAAAGATTTTTTTATTTTTAACCAAGTAAGTAAAAGCATTTAGCATGTAGTTGCATTCATAGGTTGCATTTCATACCATTCCTCTTCATCTTTATAGCTTCTCTTGAGCTTAGCATGAGGACATGCTAGTGTTTAAGTGTGGGAAAGACTAGAGTTATTGGAATTTGAATTAATGAAATAAAGAAATCCAATTTTCAATCAACAATGAGTTTGCCAAAAGGAAGAAAATATCTAAATTAAAAAGCATCAATATAAATAAAACAAAGCAAAATTAAATCTGAGAATACCTCGAATAAAATACATTCAAAGTAGTAAAATCTAACATGGAAAAGTTCATAAGCCAATTGGGCAACATAAATCAAATACAAATAAAAGCATGAGAGTATCTGAAAGTAAAAGAGAAATAAAAAGTAAAAGGAATATTAAACCTGGATCGAGAGTTACTCCTAAAACTAAGAGAAATCCTAAATCCTAATCCTAAGAGAGAGGAGAGAACCTCTCTCTCTAAAAACTACATATAAAAAGTGAATTATGAGAGCCTCCTCATGAATGGATGTATTCCCCCACTTTATAGCCTCTAATCTGTGTTTTCTGGGCCACAAACTGGGTCAAAAACAATCCAGAATTCGCTGGTTTCGAATTTTGCCATGCTGGATTTCCGTCACTGCGACGCGGTCACATGGATCACGCGGTCGCGTCGTCTAGCGTCAGGGAAACTATAACATATTATATATCAAATCGAAGTCTCGGACGTTAGCTTTCCAACGCAACTGAAACCGCGTCGTTTGAACCTCTGTAGCTAAAGTTATAGCCGTTTGAGTGCGAAGAGGTCAGGCTGGACAGCTTAGCAACTTCTTCATCTTCTTGTATTCCTTCCACTTTTGCATGCTCCCTTTCCATCCTCCAAGCCATTCCTACCCTATAATCTCTGAAATCACTTAACACACATATCAAGGCATCTAATGGTAATAAGAGAGGATTAATAATAAGCAAATATAAGATTAAAGAAGCATATTTTCAATCAAAACACATAATTAGGAAGGAAATATAAAACCATGCAAATAGTATGAATAAGTGGGTAAAGAGTTAATAAAAACCACTCAATTGAGTACAAGATAAACCATAAAATAGTGGTTTATCAAGCAACCTTCAATTATCAATTGATCTTGAGAAAAATCCAACAAGAATAGAACTTCCGATTAATCTTCTCCGGGTCAAGGTTTTTAATTTAATTATAATAAAATTTCTTATTTATTTTTATTGCTTTAATTTATAAATATACCTGTGCCCATTGCCCAAACTCCAAAATCCCAATTTACAAACTCATAACCGATAATAAGAACATACTTCCCTGCAATTCCTTGAGAAGACGACCCGAGGTTTAAATACTCGGTCATCAATTTTAAAGGGGTTTGTTACTTGTGACAACCAAAACGTTTGTAAGAAAGGTTGATTGCTTGGTTTAGTAACTATACTTGTAACGAAAGTTTACTATAACTTCTAAACCATCAATCTTCAGTTCTTCACACACCCTTGAGAGGATTACTTCTCACCTTTGTGTGTTGTGTAACTTCGGCAACATCCTTTATCAAATTCCAAGCTTCTCCCTCCGTCTTGTTTTTCGAAAGGGAACCACCACTAGAAGCAGTAAGCAATCTTCTATCTTCCACACAAAGACCTCCGGTGAAGTAGCTAATGAGCAAGTGAGTGTTCATTCCATGATGCCGACAAGATTCCAATAGCCTCTTGAACCGAGACCAATACTCATACAAACTCTCTTGGTCTCTTTGCATTATGCCCAAAATCTCTTTCCGGATGTAGTCGGTCTTCTCCGGTGGGAAGAACTTATCTAGAAACTCTCTTCTCAAGAAATCCCAATTATTCACAATCTCATCCGGTAGCGAATAAAACCATGTCTTTGCTTTCCCTTCAAGAGAGAAAGGGAAGGCAAAAACCATGATAGCCATCTCATCGGCTCCATGCCTTCGAGCCGTAGAACAAACAACTTGAAAATCTCTTAGATGTCGGATGGGGTGTTGACCCGGCAACCCATGATATTTAGGAAGTAGATGTATCAAGCTACTCTTCAATTCAAAGTTTGGATCAAGGTTAGGATACCTTGCTTGCAACGGTTGAAGTATGATATCCGGAGCTCCTTGCTCATGCAAAGTGATCCGTCGTGGATCTGCCATGTGTGGCTCACCTGTAGGATGTAAAGATGTATTATTAGCGCCAACAGAAGAATAGGAAGTAGCGGACTCCAAGTCACTCTCGGTACTGCCTAGTGATTCGGTATGTTCCTCAAGAGAGGCCGAAGTACTAGCCGTATAATCCAACCGCCGTCTAACTTTCCAAGTATGTAACAAAGTTCTTTCAATCTCAGGATCAAAATCGGCTAAGCTAGAATTCGGTTAAGACTGAGTCATCAAACTTGAGAGTCATAGCACAAATGTAAAAAAATCTAAACTATAGCTAAGTATTGAAAGCAATTAAAATATCTACAATATTCACATATTCACATAACCAATATCAAGGCATATGTTGCAACCATTCCCCGGCAACGTCGCCAAAAATTTGATGCGACCCCAAGGGTGTATTGGTAAAGATTTTCCTCAATAAAATTGTGTTGCAAGTATAGCTCTACTGTTCATATCCTGGGTCGAGCTATCTGACCTGGGATGATTGGCGACAAAGCGACCGACCTCTTCAGGTCAGGCTACCCGACTTCTTCTCAAAGAGGTCGGCCAAATCGACAGGAAAGCCCAATAAAGGGCCCAAATAGAGGAACACGACCCAAATCCAAAGGCAGTCCAAGCCTATAGAGATAAAGGCGGTTCCCTTGAAGATAAGCTGACCCCACCCAAAGATAAGATAAGATAAGATAACTAACTTATCTTATCGGAAAGGTCAGCCCACACTACTATAAATACACTGGAGCATCCAGGTATAACTCATACTCTGATTCTACAATAAACCTGCTTAATACCCGTGCTAACTTAAGCATCGGAGTCTCTTGCAGGTACCCCCCACCCTCCGGTGACCAAGGATCAGCAGTGCAGTCAGCCAACAAGTCGGACACGACACCTCCGGCCGCCACTCACCTACCGGACACGTCGGCACCGACCAGTAGAGAAGATCTCGATCGAGATTGATCTCCAGTTTCAGGTAACCCTTGGAACATTGGCGCCGTTGCCGGGGAACCTGGAAGTCACCCCATCACCATGGCAGACGAACAGGATAACGACCACAACTCAGATTTAGAAGATAAAACGCCGCACAAAAATACAGGTGCCGCACCAAAGGACACTCCGGAATCTAACGGAGACAAAAACTCATCACATCCGGGAGTAATAGAAACACTTTAAGACCGCCTAAAGCAACTCAAAAAAGAAAGTCAGTATTAGCAAGAAGTTGGCAAAGATCTACAAAAAGAGGTAAGGCGACGTCGAGAATTAGAAGATAAACTCCTACAACTTGAAGCCGATCTCAAAGCAAAGGCTACCCGGACCACCCCTGAGGATAATTCACGCAGAGATCAAGATCCATTCACTAGGGAAATCATGAAGACTAAAATCCCTAAAGACTTTAAACTTCTGGATATGACTTTGTATGATGGCACTACAGATCCCAACCATCACCTCAGCAATTTCAGAAGCAGAATATACCTCACCAACGCCTCAGACGCTGTTCGCTGCAAAGCTTTTCCAATGACTCTCACGAAGACAGCAATTAGATGGTTCGACAACTTACCTCCTAAGTCTATCTCAAGCTTTGACGACCTAGCCAAAAAGTTCTTGGCCAGATTCTCCATCCAAAAAGACAAGGCCAAGCACACCCCCAGTCTACTAGGAATCAGGCAAGGAGATTGGGAAAGTCTTCACAACTACATGGAAAGATTCAACAAAACATGCCTGGATATACAAAGCTTGCCAACAGAGGCTACCGTCATGGGCCTCATCAACGGCTTACGAGAGGGACCTTTCAGCCAATCTATTTCAAAGAAATACCCCACATCTCTGGATGAGGTGCAAGAGCGGGCAGAGAAGTACATCAACATGAAAGAAAATTCCCGACTTGGGGAGGCCTCGAAATTCGGTTTCACCTACCGAGATAAAGATAAAGAGTCCAAGAAGAAGGAAGATCGAACGGGGGGAAAAAATAAAAAATTATCATAATTACACCCCTCTTTGGGTGTCCCTGGTGGATATTTACAAAGAAGTCTGTAACACAGAAAAGATACCCCCAGCTCGACCACTCAAAAGCAAAAGAGGAGGAGGAAATCGGAACGAATACTGTGAATATCATCAGGTCCGAGGACATTCCACCAACGAATGTTTCGATTTAAAAAACATCATAGAAAAATTAGTAAGAGAAGGAAAACTAAATTGGTACCTAGCCACCCGAGATGATGAGCAAAGAAAAAGGTGAAGGGATGAAGATGTCGGACGAGCTGAGCGATCACCTCGTACGCCAGAAAGACATGTCCACATGATACACGGAGGATTTGCAGGAGGAGGAATCTCTAAGTCATCCCGCAAAAGATATCTCAAAGAAGTATATCATGTTGAAGGGAAGGAGGAAGCACCCGACATCCCTGCAATCACATTCACCAAAGAAGATGCATCAGGTGTCATCTCAGGACACGACGATCCCATGGTCATCAGCATCATACTGGCGAATGCCAATCTCCACCACACATTAATAGACCAAGAGAGCTCTGCCGACATCTTATTCAAAACTGCCTTCGACAAGCTCGGCTTAGAAGAAAAGGAGCTTAGAGCATACCCGAACAGCCTGTTCGGACTGGGCGATACCCCAGTACAACCACTAGGATATGTGTCACTACATACAACCTTCAGAAAAGGGAACCAATCCAGAACACTCAAGATAGACTACATCGTGGTCGACGTGAGTTCAGCCTACAATGCCCTAATAGGTCGGACAACACTAAATCAACTCGGCGCAATTATCTCAACTCCACATCTATACATGAAATTCCCAACTACAGAAGGGATAGCTACAATAAAAGCAGATCAAAAGATGGCACGCCGCTGTTATAACGAAAGTCTAAACCTCAGAGGCAGAGGAGAAGAGTTCCATACAATTGAGCTTGGTGGAGTTCAGAGACGAGAAGAACTCCGTCCACAGCCCGAAGGAGAGGTAGAGAAAGTTCAGATCGGAGACACATCGGACAAAACAACTAATATTGGCACGATCCTGAAAGGAAACACAAAAGAATTACTAGTACATTTCTTATGAGATAATGTCGATCTCTTCACATGAAAAGCTGCAGACATGCCAGGCATAGACCCCAAGCTAATGAGTCACAAGTTGGCGGTCTATCCAGGATCTCGACTGGTACAGCAGAGACGAAGAAAACCTAGGCCAGAACGATCCCAAGCTGTGGAAGAACAGGTACAAGCACTACTGGAGGCAGGATTCATAAGAGAAGTCAAGTATCCACTATGGCTAGCTAACGTCGTCTTGGTGAAAAAATCAAATAGGAAATAGCGAATGTGCACCGACTACACCGATCTCAACAAAGCCTGCCCAAAAGATCCTTACCCACTCCCAACTATAGATGCTCTGGTAGATGCTTCCTCCGGATATAGATACCTCTCGTTTATGGATACATATTCCGGATACAACCAACATGTATCCACTAGATCAAGAAAAGACCTCGTTTTTGACGCCAAAAGCAAATTACTGCTACATAGTGATGCCTTTCAGTCTCAAGAATGCGGGAGCTACGTATCAAAGGCTAATGAATAAAGTCTTTTCAGATCATATTGGAAAAATCAGGGAACTCTACGTGGACGACATGTTAATAAAGACACAAAGTGAAGAGACATTACTGACTGACCTGGCTCAGGTGTTCGACACTATAAGGAAGCATGACATACGACTCAATCCCGCAAAATGCACCTTTGCAGTAGAAGCGGGCAAATTCTTAGGTTTCATGCTCACACAAAGAGGAATTGAAGCAAACCCGGACAAATGCCAGGCCATACTCAACATGAAGAGCCCGACTTGTGTCAAAGAGGTACAACAACTCAACGGGAGATTAGCAGCCTTATCCAGATTCTTAGCGGGATCAGCGATAAGATCCCTCCCCTTCTATGCCACTTTAAGGAAAGGAAAGAAGTTCGAATGGACAACGGAATACGAGCAAGCCTTCCAGGATTTCAAAAATTTTCTGGGATGACCACCTATCCTAACTCGACCACGAGAGGAAGAACCACTCGTATTATACCTTGCAGTAGGAAGTCAGGCAGTAGCCTCAGCACTGGTTCGAGAGGACGACAAAGGGCAACAACCTGTATACTTCATTAGTAAAGCGCTGCAAGGATCCGAGCTGAACTACCAAAAAATAGAAAAGTTCGCCTACACTCTCATACTAACATCTCGACGACTTCGCCTGTACTTCCAGGCTCACACCATTAAGGTTCGAACTGACCAGCCCATAAAAGGGACACTGCAGAAAACAGATCTAGCAGGAAGATATTTACAATGGGCAGTCGAGTTATCAGAGTTTGACCTCTAATATGAAGCTCGGACAACCATCAAATCACAATACTTGGCTGACTTCATCGCAGAATTCACAGATACCCTGGAAACCCCCACAGAATAGAACCTCTACGTGGATGGGTCTTCAAATAAGACTGGAAGCGGCGCAGGTGTGATAATAGAAAGTAACCAAGGAACCCAAGTTGAGCTATCCCTCAAATTTGGGTTCCCGGCCTCAAACAACCAAGCGGAATATGAAGCGTTACTAGCTGGTTTGAAGCTGGCTAAGGAGGTGGGAGCTCAAAAACTCAACATCTTCAGCGATTCACAAGTAGTCACCTCATAAATAACAGGGAGCTACCAAGCCAAAGATCCCACCATGAAAAAGTATTTGGATAAAACCAAGGAACAGCTCGGACAACTCGGGGAATATAAGATCTGCCACATACCCTGCGAACAAAATGCCCGAGCTGATGCACTCTCAAAACTAGCCAGCACCAAACCAGGGGGCAACAATAGAAGCCTTATCCAGGAAATGCTGCAGAATCTATCAATCTCGAAAGAGGAAAAAGTCCTAGTCATAACAAGTCAGGATCAAGGATGGATGACCCCCATAATTAATTACCTCAAAACAAAAACACTCCCCACAAATGAGAATGAGGCAAAGAGGTTAAAACGGGAGGCTCAGTACTACACCATCATAAACAACACCCTATATAAAAGAGAGATTTCAATACCACTACTAAAATGTGTGCCGACCTCCAACACAAGGGAAGTTTTAGAGGAAGTACACAGTGGCATTTGTGGTAATCATCTCGGAGCACAAGCTCTCACCAAAAAAGTACTCCGGGCGGGATTTTATTGGCCAACTCTACAAAAAGAAGCTACAGAGTATGTAAGGACATGCCCACCATGCCAGAAACATGCCAACTTTCACATCGCCCCGCCAGAAGAGCTCATCAGCGTAACCTCACCTTGGCCATTTGCAAAATGGGGACTTGATCTCCTCGGACCTTTCCCCCAGGGATCAGGACAAGTCAAATTCCTTATAGTAGGGGTAGACTATTTCACAAAGTGGATCGAGGCAGAGCCCCTAGCCAACGCCACTACTCAAAGAAGCCGAAAATTCCTATATAGGAACATTGTCACAAGGTTCGAGGTTCCATATTCCATCACCACGGACAATGGCACCCAATTCACAGATGCAGGCTTCAGAAAGTTAGTAGCCAAGCTGAACATAAAACACCAGTTCACCTCCGTCGAACATCCTCAAGCCAATGGACAGGCCGAAGCTGCCAACAAAGTCATATTGGCTGGATTGAAACGGAGATTGCAAGCTGCAAAGGGAGCTTGGGCCGAAGAACTTCCACAAGTCCTATGGGCGTATCGAACAACGCCACATTCCACCACAAACGAATCACCATTTCGACTAGCATACGGAGTGGAGGCAATGATCCCAGTAGAGGTTGAGGAAGGGTCGCCTAGAGTAGTCCACTACAATGAAGAAGCCAATTCTCAACTTCAAAGAGAAGAGCTCGACCTACTTCCGGAAATCCAAGAAAGTGCTCGGATCAGGGAAGAAGCGCTAAAGCAACGAATGGCTTCGAGGAATAATCAAAGGGTAGTGCCAAGAGGTTTCACTGAGAATGATCTCGTCCTAATCCGAAATGACATTGGAACAACTCGATCCGGAGAAGGAAAGCTGGCAGCAAACTGGAAAGGACCCTACCGAGTCATAGAAGTACTTGGAAAGGGCTACTACAGACTGTCCGAACTCGATGGACGAGAGCTTCCCAGATCATGGCACGCCTGCAACCTAAGAAGGTACTATAGCTAGAGAAGGTAAAAGATCTTGGATGCACTCTTTTTTCCTGAAAATGTTTTTTAATGAGGCATCAAGATGAGATTCAAAAAATACCCGACTTAAGGGGATGAAAAACTCCCACATGTATATATTGGCACTCTCTTTTGAATAAAATATACTTTAGATATTCTACAAATTCTCAAGACGCATTAATCTGAAGCATTCATCGTTCGATTATAAAGCAACAGATCGGCAGAAAGTGAAAGACAGATTCACTACACGATCACAATAGAAGACCAATAAAGATGAAAACGCGATTCATCTAAAGGTCGACCAAACAAAGATAGAAACCACCTTCTACAAATCGGCAAAGATGAACACAGAATAATGCAAGAAGTTATCGAAAGTGATCCAAAAAAGAACCTGACGAGGTCTTATGGATTGCTAAATAATAACTTAAAGACTGGCCGACGTTGAGAAGTCGGACCAAGTCAACCCAAGTTATCAGCAAATCCCTGGAAAGAGGTCTGGCCAACCCTATAAAAGAGGAATTGCTATAACTTAGAAGAGACTGACCTAATGAAGTCGGTCTCCTACAAAGACAAGTTATAAAAGTAATCCCTGAAAGAGACCTGACAAAGGTCCAAGAAAGAGGATTACAAAAATAACTTAGAAGAGATCGACATAAAGAAGTCGGTCTCCTACAAAGACAAGTTATAAAAGTAATCCCTGAAAGAAACCTGACAAAGGTCCAAGAAAGAGGATTACAAAAATAACTTAGAAAAGGATGACGTAAAGAAGTCGACCTCCCACAAACAAGTTATAAAAGTAGTCCCTGAAAGAGACCTAGCAAAGGTCCAAGAAAGAGGACTGCAAAGGTAGCTAAGACGAGGACCAACGTAAAGAAATTGGCTATGGATTGCTAGAAATACAAGCAAGAGCGAGAAAACCGAGTAACAAGTTGGACCCGCCCATTCACGACCTCAAAGGAGTCAACCCGCAAGCAACAGGTGCAAAGCGATCCAAAGAGGACGAGAAGCAAGGCTCCAACATCTCCAAAAAGTGCTAAGACAAGCGCAAACGAGCAGGATATAAAATACAATATTATAACGAGCTTCAAGGTTAGCCCCAAAAGCTTGAAAACTACTTGTTGTTTTTGAAAAATAAAATTTGCTAAACAAGCAACCCAAAAGAGTATCCACAGTCGAGCAAAATATTCAAACTACAAAAAAGAGTTCAAAAGCCCACAAGCCGGGCTATTTACACAAAATATCCAAGAGAAATCAGCAAAGATTGGGAGCCTTTTCGGCAGCATCAGTACAAGGAGAAGGAAGGCGAGTCTGAATAGGCACAGCATCCACGGTTCCATCATCCCGTTCAGAATCTGGCAATCCGGATCAGACACAACTGGAGGAACTGAAGAGGTTGACACTTTGGCAGAAGACACATGGGGAGGTTCAACATCATCATCATCCTGGTCATCAGGGACAATCTTACCATCCCTCACAACATTATCCAGGCTGAAAAGAGTAAGGTCGGCCTCGGGAGCAATAATCCGAACCTACTCCCTCAGGTTCTCATAGGCAGCAGTTACGCTGCCAACAAGATGACCTTGGAGCTCGGAGTAATCAGCTCGGGCATTCTCCAACTCCTTCCACAGGCGCACCACCTCCCGATAAGATGTAACACAACTGTCCTTATGCCTCAATGCCGTGTCCTCGGCCAACCGCACAGAAGCTGCCAGAGCAAGGGAACTCGCCTTTTCGTTCTCCAGATCCTTCTCCAACTTGGCTACCTTTACCTCAAGCTCTTCCTTCAGGCCCTTCATCTGGTCGAACTCCTGTTTAGTCTCCTCCATAAATTCTTTGATGGATTCTGAGCAGTTCGGTACAGGGCAGCCCCCATATATGCCATTTTAACACTGTTTCGGGTCATAAAATCCAGATGGCGAAGGATTGACACATCATCCATGGGGAGGGTACCGTAGGGACCAATTTGCTGATCTACGAACTCGATTGCATTAAAATCAGGGGCGTCAAGGTTAAAGGCCTCAATTGTTTTCTGTTTCTTGTTGGGAGGAGCACCAGAAGTAGTGGCAGAAGTCTGTGGAGGATCAGTCAGACAAACTCGGCACAGGCGGCTTCACTGGAACTTGAGAAGATCCCTCTCCGGCCGCCTTGGCCGAGGTATTTTGAGCAGCAGTAGCCTTCTTCGCCTTCTTGTAGGCCTTCATGGAATCATTGTTTTTGACATCTCTGAAAATACAGAATCAACCATAATGATGAGTTACAACCTAGGAGAAGAAAAACTAAGAAACAAGTATAGAAATAAGTCAGACAGTACCCAAAGCAGTCCGAACCAAAGATGGATCACTCAAAAATCTTTTTGTATCCAGATAGGGTGGTTCCCCCCACAAATCTTCAAGAACAACTACAAAAGCCCGCTCAACCTCATTAAGCATCTCCCATGTATAACGTGGCACTCTCACATTCTTTTGCCACTCTAGAGGAAAAGCAGGCTCGTCATTCTCATCAAGAAAAAAAGGGCGGACCCCTCAACAGCACGGACTCGGAAGAAATAATTCTTAAAATCTTTAAAAGACTCATCATACATGGCAAAAACTTTATGCCCCTGGGCCGATCTGAAAGAAACCCAGGAAGCTTTCTTTTTGGAAGAACCTCCAGGCTTGGCCGAGACAAAAAGATATAGGAAAAGAGTTTGAGAAGGCGTTATGCCTAACTCTTGGCAAAGCAATTGAAATATCTTAATAAAACCCCAAAAATTCGGATGAAGCTGGGAGGGGGCAATATTACAAGACCACAACAAATCGGTTTCGAAAGTAGTAAAAGGAAAGGTAATGTCCAACTGGCTGAAGAAATATTCATAGGCATAGAAAAAGGGATGCTCCCCCTCGACGGAAGTAGGAAAACAAGCCCTCTCATCAGAGTCAGGAGCTACAAGCTCATAATCCCACTCCCGAGCACTGTTACCACAAATCCTATGACGTTTCCTCAGCTCTACACAAAATTCAGCATCCACGACAGAGACACACATTAGGACAAGAGAGTCCAGCCAATCGGACATCCCCTCGGGAACTTTGGAAGACATCTCTACAACGTTATTGCGAGAAGACATGAAGCCAACTAATCCTACAAAAAGAAAAGAAGATTGGATTACTAAAAAACATCTCAGAGGAGGGGCAAAGCAACTCGACTAATATGATACAGACGAACAAACAGAAAAGGAAAATCCCAAGACTCAAACCAAAGTCCTGGGGCATCCTTTGGAGGCAGTGACAAAGCAAGGTTTCAGGAAAAATCTACAGCTTACGTCTCGGCATCCCCCAAACAAAAAAAAGAAGATTTCAAACAGCAAGCATTTTCATAGGAGAAAGACAAAACACAAAAAAATACAAAAAGTCATCAAAGCCACTATCTTTTTACAAAAAGCTTCGACAACACCAAACATACCAAGCAGAGAATCGTCAAAGACACAGCCTTTTCTCCAGAATCAAACAAAAACCATCATCGAAAGCACAAGCAGAAACGGTGATACCATGCAAAAGCCTTAAAAGCATCTAGCAATAGGAAAGACGAAAAAATTCATACAAAAGTCGAAGAAACTCCAGAACACGCAACAATCAGGCGCAGTAAAAGCAGAAAGATCCAAACTTTCTCCAAGTAAAATCAAACTCAGACATAAAAAAATGACAGAGGAGAAAAAATCGAACCTAGAAAATAGGAGGAAACCTCGAAAGAAAGCTGAAGAGTAAGAAGCGACAGAGCCACCCCTCGAATGGAAAAAATTCGCCGGAAGAAAACGGAGGGAAAAATCCAGAATCACTCCTTTTCCGCAGAAAGCGGTAGTAGAGCAGGCGTCGTAGGAAGAAACTGTGAAACTCTAGGGAAAAACAGAAAACGAGAGAGTAAAGGGAGAAGTTACAAAGAGGAACGAAGAAGAGAAACCATTTCTGATTGAAAAGTTCAAAATAAAAACCAAGGGAAACGGGGCATTTGAAGCCAATTAATGAGGGTATTAAACCCTCGCACGTTCCCAAAGCGCTGATATAAAGGCGCGCGCTTTTAAAGGAAAACGTTCCACATTCAAAAAGGCTCTACAAAGAAAGGAATTGACAAAATGCTTGAGTTCAGCTTCACTAGAGAAGGACCGAAGTCAAGGACTCGACCTCAACAAAAAGACCGAGCTCAAGCAGGGGCACTATTCATATCCTGGGTCGAGCTATCCGACCTGGGATGATTGGTGACAAAGCGACCGACCTCTTCAGGTCAGGCTACCCGACCTCTTCTCAAAGAGGTCGGCCAAATCGACAGGAAAGCCCAATAAAGGGCCCAAATAAAGGAACACGACCCAAATCCAAAGGCAGTCCAAGCCTATAGAGATAAAGGTGGTTCCCTTGAAGATAAGCTGACCCCACCCAAAGATAAGATAAGATAAGATAACTAACTTATCTTATCGGAAAGGTCAGCCCACACTACTATAAATACACTGGAGCACCCAGGTATAACTCATACTCTGATTCTACAATAAACCTGCTTAATACCCGTGCTAACTTAAGCATCGGAGTCTCTTGCAGGTACCCCCCACCCTCCGGTGACCAAGGATCAGCAGTGCAGTCAGCCAACAAGTCGGACACGACAGCTCCGGCCGCCACTCACCTGCCGGACACGTCGGCACCAACCAGTACAGAAGATCTCGATCGAGATCGATCTCCAGTTTCAGGTAACCCTCGGAACATCTACCAACAACAATCCTCGGGTATCAAATTTAGAAGAGGGATTTGGTTGTCACAAGTTCAACCCCAATAGAAATAACCGAAGTATTCAAACCTCGGGTTGTCTCACAAGGAATGGGCAAACATGTGCTTCAACATTGGTTAGAAATCCGGGGTTGTGAGTTATGAGCAAGAAAATAAATGGGAATCTTAACAAGCAAGTAATCTTAAATTGCAAGAAACTAATTCAATTAACTAAGCAAAACATGAGCAATTCCAATGAACAAGTAACATCCCACATAATTCTATTCTAAACCAAACAAGTGACTATAACTAAGACAAGTAATTAAGAATTTTGGTTTTCAAATATGAATAATAAAAGCAACTCTTGGCTAGGCATGGGAATTGGGGTCACCATCCTTGTATAATAACCATATCTTGACAATTATGAGGAACCAAACTCACTAAGTCTACTTCTATACTTGAAGTACGTCAAATGGTTTGGTCAACATCAACCCATAAGTTCTAACCTCACTATTAATTAACTTAATAGAAGGTTAGCGTCAATGGCTATCAAATTGACCACTAAGGGCTCCCAAATCATCAAATCCATTAGACCCAATGACTCAAGTTTACCCAATTCCCTTAGCCTAGGCCAAGAGTAAAGAGAACTACTCCATAATCAAAGTAAACATTTCATCAAACACATGGTAAGCATTAACAAAAGACATGTTCAAAATAGCAATTAAATTGAAATCAACAAGCACCCACTAGCAACTATCAACATACAATCACCAAAACAACACAATTAAACATAGAAATCATCAATGTAACATCAACAAGTCAAGATTCACAACATTCATGAAATGGGTATAAAATGACAATTGACAAGAATTCATAAAACTACCACAAGATCTAAGTAAAATTATACTAAGGAATTTAAATTGAACAATTAAAACTAGTAATTAAGAAGATCCAATTCACAATCCAACAAGGGAAGATCAAATTAAAACTAGATCTAGAGAGGAACAAGGGTTTCTCTCTCTAGAAGAACAAAGAACCAAAAAAACTAGCTAAAATTGTGTCTTAGTGTAAAATGATTGATCCCCCCATTTCCCCTAGCATCCTTGGGTCTTTTCCATGCAGAAACAGCTTGAGATTAGGCCTGATGAGCCTCAAAAATCGCCAGGCACGATTTCCTTTAATGAGGTCATGTGCAGCTTCCTGCGCGTGCGCGACATGCGTGCGTGCGCGCCGATTGCTTTTGCGATCCACGCGTGCGCGCCAAGTACGCGTGCGCGTCGATAGGAATTTTCTGATCCGCGTAGATGCGTCCATCCTTGCGCACCGCTTCCAGTCAACCTCATCCACACTTGCGCGTGGAGTGCGCGGGCGCGCCAATGTTGCTTTTTCCAAATTTCTAAAGTCTTCATGTTCCTCCCTTTTGTGCATGCTTTCTTTCTCTCTTCTATGCCATTCCTACCTTATAATTCCTGAAATCACTTAACAAATACATCATGGCATCGAATGGCAATAGAAGAGAATTAAAATATGGCAATTTTGAGGCAAAATAAGCATGTTTTTCATCATGGAGCAATATTAGGAAGTGAACACAAAACCATGCATTTTTTGTTAATAAGTGTGAGAAATATTGACGAAACCCCCAAATTTTACACAATATAAATCACAAAATTGGGGTTTATCAGTCATATACAGGTATACAGAACCATACAGTGAAAGCAGCTTATACAAATTTTGTTCTCTCAAATACAAGTCTCTAGGCTAAAACAAAATACAAAAGAGAGATATATAAACAAGGTAAACCAAAAGACTCCAAAAGAATCCAGGATCCTCTGCTTCTGTCACCATCCAAAGCAACTCACCGAGGTGGGTTGTGACCTGCATCTGAAAAACACAACAGAAATATGGTATGAGAACCGGAGGTTCTCAGTATGGTAACAGTGCCCAGTGATGTAGGATATAAGCCCCGAGACGCCAAAGGCAATCTTAAGCTCCATATCCATCACAAGATTGAAAATTAATGCATTCTAAAACAAATAAGCATAATATAAACCTTATCATAAATAAATCGGGTAATCTATCTTAAGGGATTTCTATTCTAACCAAACACTACTGTCCCACAGCCTTCACTGAACTATCCTCCATGCGATCCCATCGTCACCGCCTTCCGAACCTCCTTTATCCCAGTAGAAAGCACAATTAATAATAATGCAAGTTATTCACAAGTAAAAGCATACAAGGCAAGTAGATCAAGTAAGAAAATAGACATGTTATTCGATTAGGCATACAATTACAAGTCGGCAAAGCAAACAAACAGATAGGAAATGCATATGATGAATGCCTGCCCTACTGACTGTGATATCACATTGTCGGTTCAACTGCCAACCCGACACATCTCCATGGAGACGTCGCCCTTCGGATTTCTCATATGGGAACCCCCGAGATATAGTGCCCGGATCACTGTCCAGGTACCGGTACCTGCACGCCTATAGAACCGAAGGGATGCGAGCGGGATACTCTTGCCTCAGACCTCACATCTCAACGTAAGCGGGATTAACCACCGTCCTTATACCGCCGCTGCTACCTCGACAGGCGGGATTAACCACCGTCCCTGCCGGATGCATAGTGTCTCATAATCTCAGTAAAAACATTACTTCAGTGGTTTTTAAAAAGCATTTTCAGTATACAGAGATCCATCATCTCAATCTGAGTCCTCGACTCATCTCAACCACTGCCCATTTATAACTCAGTTTCCAAATATCAACAATTCATCATTCTTCATCTCATATATCAATTATCCTTCACCTAACATCAAACTATTCTCAGCACGCTAGAAACCTAGGCCTCTGTTTTCTAATTTTTCATAAAATCATCTACTTGAATCCTTAAGTTATATCCCATGTTCTAATACTCAAAACTAGGCCCAAAAGTCTTAAAATAGTGTTATAGAAGCTTACAACCTTGTTGGGAAGGTAGAATGGTTGAAAAACAAGAAAATTTTGAGAAACAGGATGTATGCGGCCGCACAGGGGGGTGTGCGTGCACACGCCCAGAAGATTTTAAAATGTGTGCGTACGCACAGGGGTGTGTATATGCACAGGTGGCAAAACTTAAAAAGGTCTGTTCACTCGCACAACCTGTGCCAGTGCCCCCAACAGACTGTCCTTCCCGACGTGTGCGTCCGCACAGGTTGAAGTTCTTCCTTAGATATGCGCGTGCACAAGCTGTGCTAGCGCTGCAAACAGAATGCACTTCCCTGCCTGTGCGTGCGCACAGGTGTGTGTGTCCACACAGGTCAAAATTTTTACACGAGGGTGTGCGCTCACACATATCAGAAATCATGAAATTCTGCAACTTTGCAGAATTTCAGATTTTTAACACCAACTTTGAATGATCATAACTCCCTCTACAAAATTCCAATTTTCACAAACTTTATATCGATTTGAAGAATTTTCAAGGATATTTAATTCTAAACAAATTTCAATCAATTTCAAAAACCGAGGCAAAAGTTATGATCGAACAAAGTTCACCAAAATCCAGTTTTTACCCAAAATAACAATTTCCTCAATTCCTTTATAAAACACAACCAAACCAACTCAAACCATTCCAAACCATTCAAAACTCCATTTTTCATCAAAATAGACCTCTTTTGTCATAGTACATCAATCATACCACATTTTTCCCTCACATTTCATTATCCATACCTCAAATATCACATATACAACATATTCCCCAATCTTCATTATATTACCATCAATTTTCATCATCAAATCAACCAAAATTCAAATTAATATTCAACAATGCTCATTTATCAACATCCATCATATCTCACTTCATCATTTAACCATAACAACAACACCAAATTATTATACTTCATCAACACAAATAATCATCAACAACATACAATTTCCAAACCTATCCTATGGGTCACTAGTCTAAGTGTCCATGAATATTATATACTACATAGAGGAAACCGAAACCATACCTTGGCCAATTTTTTTTATGCACCAAAACCCAAAAATTGATCACCAAAGAGCTTTCAACTAAAATCCAAGCTTTCACTTCCACTCCAATAAGCACAATCAAGTTCCAGAAGCTCCCAAAGCCACAATAATCAAACTATATGCATACAAATCACCTCAAATCAACCTAGGATTCCAATTAAACATAAATTCACAAGGGTTTTGTGGCTCTTACCTCTTCCAACAGATTTGGATGTCAAAACCCAAAGCTAAGCAAGGCTTAGAGCAAACCTAAACATCCAAAATCACAAAAACTCACTTAATCACAAACCCTAAGAACCGAATTTTTGGAGAGAATAATAGAAAGGATTTCATGGTTACCTCTCCAGTTTCTTGAATGGATTTTGTAGAGCTCTTCACGAGAAACGCGTAGCCGTAAACGGTGCAGCGATCGAAGCTCCGTAGCTCAAGATATGGGCTACAGAAGAAGAGGGTGAATATTGTTTCTTCTTCCCCTTTTCCCCTTTCAATTTTCTGTTGTGTGTTGTGTTTTGTGAGTGAAAAAGGGTTTACTTAAGTGCTTATATATGTTGGGCTTGGGCCCAACTTGGGCCCGGTCCAACTCGTTAGCGTTTTTAGCCCGTTTGGCCCAACTTCGGGCCAAACCTTTAAAATTAACGTTCGGTTTTTAACTTCTAATATTTTTCTAAGATTTTTGCCTGTTTTCACTTTTTCTCATGCGGTACCGGGCAGACTTGAACCGGTTTAACTGGCGATTCGCGGTTTTTCACGTTTTTTTCGTCGGAAGCACATTTTCTGACTCAGAAAAACCTATTGAGTCCAAAAATTACCTCTAAATCCTCAAATTCTCTCTCTAACTTTTCGGAATCTAATTTCGGCAATATTAATTTCTTAATTAACCGGTTGATTAATTGCGGTTCTTACACAAATCCCAATAAAAATTAACCAAAATATTCAAATCTCAGGTCATCTCACAAGAAATTGCAATAAAGTGATCAATTATTGGCTATGAAGGGGCAAAAGGGGGTTCGATTTGTAATTGGTAAGAAAAGTAAATAACAAGAAAGTAAATGACAAGTACTAATAAAGAAAAGGAAAAGAACTCTTGGCTAGGCATAGGAATTGAGATCACTCATCCTTATCTACAAACCATGTATTGACAATTATGAGGGACCAATCCAATTAGTCTACCTCAACGCTTAAAGTACGTACAATATCTAGTTCAAGCTTGAAGCACATCAAATAGGCTTGATCAACATCAATCTATAAGTCCTAACCTAGCTATTAATTGACTTAGTAGTAGGCTAGTGTCAATGGTTATCAAATTGACCACTAAGGGTTCTCAAATCACCAAATCAATGAGACCCAATGATTCAAGGTCACCCAATTCCCTTAGCCTAGGCCAAGAGTAAAGAAAACTACTCTAAAACTAGTGAAAACATTTTAACAAACACCTAGAGTACAATAAAAGTAAACATCACAAAATACAAGAATTAATGAAGCCTACAACTAACACAAACAAGAAATCAACAATAGTAACTAAGATAAACATAAAAAGACATGGAAATATAAAATTGCATTAAAAGCAAATTAAAATCAACAAGAATGCATCAACATAAAAATGACATGGAAAGAAAATTAACAACAAGAACCAGAAGAACAAAGATATAATAGCAAGGAATTAAAAAGGAAAAACTAAATCAAAACAAGAATTAAAAGTTGGATCTAAGAGAATTTGACCTAAACAACCCTAAATTCTAGAGAGAAGGGAGAGCTTCTCTCTCTAGAATTCTAACCTACAACATGAAGAAAACTATGCTATGATTGCTCCCCCCCCCATTCTCTTGCAATCCTTGGATTCAAAAGCATCAGAAATGAGTTGGATTTGGGCCTCCTTGAGCTCAGAAATCGCCCCCAACGTTTTGCCTTTAAGTGAGTCACGTGACCAACATCACGCGTGCGTGTGGATGACGCGTGTGCATCGCTTGATGATTCTGTTCACGCATGCGCGTGGGTGACGCGTGCGTGTCGCTGTCAAATCTCCTTCTCACGCGTACGCGTGGGTGACGCGTGTGCGTGGCCTTGAGTTCAGCAAATCCTCATTTCTTCATGAATTCTCCATTTTTGCATGCTTTTTCTTCATTCCTTCAACCCAATTTTTGCCTTCTAATCCTGAAATCACTTAACAAACATATCAAGGTATCGAATGGAATTAAAGTGAATTAAAATTAGTGATTTAAAGGCCTAAAAAGCATGTTTTTACTCTTAAGCTCAAATTAGGAGAGATTCACAAAACCATGCTATTTCATTGAATAAATGTGAGAAAAGATGATAAAATCCCCTAAAATCAATACAAGATAAACCACAAAATTGGGGTTTGTCAAACGCATGACCACCCTATTGTACAAAAGTTACATTTTTTAGTTTTAAACCTATTCTCTAGCTTTCTAAACCTCTTTAACACCTGTTTAGTGTTCGTTAGCGAGTATTAAGCTTTGGAGCAAGGGCAAACAAGTTGAATGAGTTAGGTAAGATATTGAAAGGGGTTTGCAAAGTGGATAACTAAGTAAAGAGATATTGGTAACGCTAAATGAAAAGTGATTGGTAAAGATGATGATAATAATGATGAATTGCAAATTGAATGAGACATGAGATGGTGATGTCATTGATAAATAATGAATCTAAAATCTATGTGGCCTATGTATTTGGATTATCTGCTGACTCTCTACACAAGATGTGACTGGGCACTTTAACTCCCCAGGTTCTCCTTTGGGCATGCATATATATATAAATCTGAGTTTGGAATTTTTCCCCATGTATATTTGAGCTTGGGTTCTCCCCATGGATAAATTGAGCTTGGGGTATTCCCCATGGATAATTTGAGCTTAGGGATGCACGCACAGAGGGACTGTCAAGGGTTAGCTACCAGGACATGTCGAGTTGGCTATATAACCGATAGGTGAGACTAATTATCCATAGGACAGGCATATATCATATGCATTTGTATATTTTGCTTGAGTGTGCATTGTCTTGGTTTGTCTAACTGCTTAACTATGCTTATTTGCTACTTGGTCTACTTGCTGTATTTGTACCCTATCTGTATTTTCTTTGTTTGATTTGTATGTGTATGTACCTGAGAGACCCCTCATATGCTAGAGGTGTGATGGGGGTTATTTCACCAATCATTAAGAGGTTGAGGAGATAGAAGGTGGAGAGTTAGATCGAATTTGGAATCCCTTAGATAGATTACCGACAATTCCGGTTTAGAATAAGTTTTAAGTTTGATTCTGAATGTCAGAGTTCTAGGAATGTCTCTGACTTTCCTAAGACCTTATATATTACCTATGTGGGTACCTTTACCATACTGAGAACTCCCGGTTTCTCATTCCATACATATTTTTCTATTTTTCAGATGCAAGTCAAGAGGCATCTCACTGAGCATTATGGAGACTCTTTGGAAGCGAAGAACTCTTTTGGGACTTGGTGTTTTGTATTATGTTTATTTATATTATATATATATATGTAAATAGATTATCTTCCTTGTATATATTGTATTTTGTTCCTCCTAGAGATTGACTTGGAAAAACAGGTGTATTTATAATGTCTTTTGGGTAATTTTGGGTTGTATATATGTATGTATGTATACTTTAGCCGGCCTTAGCTTTGCAGGTCGAGTCTGGAGCTTGATATCTATATCTCTTGGAACTCTGTTCTTTATATATGTGCTTTAGCTTTCTTTTCGATCTTGTCTATCCATTCACGTGTAGTTATGCGAGTGTGATACAAATTTCTATTACGCTTTTTCTTAGCTTCTTTTCAAGGCGCCTAGTTATAATTGCTTTCAACTATATATGTATACGTCTTTTACTTTTAGAGGTCGTAATACCTCGCCACCGCTGCTTTACGACTTAAGCATAAGGCTCTGTGTGGTAGGGTGTTACAACATCCCTATTTTTAATTCTTTTGTGATAAATATTTTCTTTTCAGTGAGAAGGTGGATGTGATGGAGTAGCCAATGCGGTCACATTAATTAGGCCTGGCCACTCCGACGGACCCGATACAAATTTTTTTTCACAAAGACCCACCAGTCTATAAAAAAGGAAGAGTATACAAGAAGTTAACAGGTTGTATAAAAGTATTTCTACTATGACATTTGCTAAAGGTTTGAAGCTCTTCATGGAAGTCACGATGGCATAGCATGACAAATTGACGGAGACGGCTTCATTTATGGATGAGTAGCTGGCGATAGGATTCAGGCATTGACAAGTAAGTATGGATAACCTCAACAATGTCGTTAAATCTTTCTAAGAAACCCTTGGTGTAATAAAATGATCTTTGTTCTGCGTTCCATTCAGGGAAGTCCCAGATGATAGAATCAAGTCATTCAACAATATGGACGGCAGGCTGTTAGACCTTCTCGGTTGCATTAAGGAGGCAAGAAAAAAATTATCCTTCAAGTGATTTTCTGGTATGTGGTATTAGCCATTCAATAGGGCCTGTAATAGAACTTATGGTAGCTTTTGATTACACTGTTGGGTTCATATTGTAGCATCTTGGTCAAGAGGACAGCACGACGGCCGTGATAGTGAAGTCACAGGAGAATCAAAAACAAAAGCTGACTGAAGTCATAATGGGGCATCGGAGGGTTCTGAAAGCACTGTTGAGGAAACAAAGGAAGTCTTCTAATATTGTAGGTGAGGGGGCAGTGCAATCGGCCAAAAAGGGTAGTAAGAAAGTCTCAAGGACCCAGGTCGGTGTTCATTCAAAGTCCAACAACAATGAAGGGACTAAGGTGTCAAAATGCAACACTGCAAAAGACAAAGGAAAGGCTAAGGTTCCTGAAGATACTCAAAATCCTTCAAAAAAAAGGCAAAAGTCAAAGAAATGCTGAAGGTTCCAGTTCGAAGAATTCGGCTGCACCGTTGAAGGTGCGTATGAATGAGGGTATTCAATAGTTTTTTGTTAGTATTTATAATGCGCATCTCTTTGAATAGAGTTGTAACTATTAATGTTTCGTCAGCGAAAGCTAGAGTTTGATCTAAATGATGAATCCAACTGCGTTTGCGACGTCAAGCAATAGGGTCCGCGAACCCCATTCACTTACTACACCCATCTCTCCTCCTTCATGAATGGTGCTGAAATGCCAGAGGTAAACATAATGTATTACATTTACGTAAATTTAAACCAATATTATCCAATAAGTTTACTTCATATGGTTCTAATATTTACTATGGCAGTGCTTTGATCTGTTGTTCCAACCCCCACCCAGGGTGCAATTTGTCAGAATGGAGCTCGCCGTCGCAGCATACATTTTTGCATTTGCACTGGCCAAAAAGTTAGTTACACTATAATAAACTTTTTTTTTTGGATTACATGGTTTAGGGTTTAATATTTGTTGTGATAATGTTGATGATGCCTGCGTTTTAAATTGTGCAGAGAACTGCTAGTCCTAAACGACCATTGTAGTGGAACAAGGGAGTCCCTTCAAATACTAATTCTTGGCAGGATGGTTGTGGATGATGTAAGTGAATATATTTTGTAATATTACACACAATGGCTCAATCGTCATGTAACCAATGTTTTTCAGTTTCTAAAATGAAACGAGAGACTAAATCAAATATTTGTTCGACTTCATTTTCATTTTCTAGTCCGGTCCTGAACTTGGTAGCATCCATGTGCACTGAAACAAGACATGATAATTTGGAGATGAAGTAGTGGTTGCCAACAACATTTGCCGTAAGGTATAAAATTCAAAGGGTCTTCCTCAGTCACTTTCTATTACTTTGACCGATAGAATTCTTTCCTATGTACGTGTTGTTGTTAGCAAATTACTCTAATAACATCATATACCCAAATAGAATTAGAGTACACCCAAACATTAAGAGAAAAATAATTTCTCTATATCAAATTAGCCCTTTTAAAATTTTCTATCAATTTTAAACCTTCTCTAATAACATCATATATCCAAATAGAATCAGAATACACCAAATATTAGGAGAAAAATAATTTCTTTATATCAAATTAGCCCTTTTAAAATTCAAATTATCCCTTTTAAAATTTTCAATCAGCTTTAAACCTTCTCTAATAACATCATATACCCAAATAGAATCAGAATATACCCAAATATTAGGAGGATAACATTTTCTACGTCAAATTAACCATTTTAAATTTTTCTATTAGCTTTAAACATTCTCTAATAACATCACATTCCGATATAGAATTAGAGTATACCCAAATATTAGGAGAAAAATAATTTCTCTACATCAAATTTGCCCTTTCAAAGTTTTCTATTAGCTTTAAACCTTCTCTAATAACATCATATACCCAAATAGAATCAAAATACACCCAATATTAGGAAAAAAATTTTCTCTACATCAAATTAATCTTTTTCAAATTTTCTATCAACTTTAAACCTTCTCTAATAACATCATATACAAAAATAGAATTAGAATATACCCAATATTATCTTCTGCTTAACCATACACAATAATAGTTGGCCCATTAACTCAGACAACCTACCATTTATTTTTCTTAACCAAAAAAATCTGATTAGTGATTATTTCAATAAGACAACAATAGATTCAGTCTTCAGTGTTGATTTCAAGCAACCAAACAAATTGAACTAACTGATTACACATCAATACATCAACAAATTCAACTTTGAATTAGTAACAAATTCATTCAGCAACATACAAATTTACCTAACTTTTTATTTCAACAAGAGAGATGCAAATTTAAATTCAAGAATGATGAGCGAATTTCACCAATGTATTCAACTTTTTCCAACAAAATCAGAGTGCAGTTCTGAATTACATCAACCAAATTGAAACAGATAAAATAAGAGAATTTCTTGGTATTCACCAAATTAGATTGCTCAAAGGAAGCTGACGGCGAGTCTCGGGGCAACAACACGACAATGAAGACCAGCCACTGTGACCTTCTGCCTCTTCTGCCGGTGACGTCAACTATAGGGAAGTCATGCATCTCAATTCCAGCCAATGACAAGTCAGAGAGCAATGACGACGACGACGCTGGGGACCTGTTGCTTATGCCGCCGCGACAACTATAAGATCCAGAACTTTTGAAAAATCTTATTATGAGTCGATTTCAAATTTATTTATTTATTAAAGAATTTATTTTCAAAATTGTTTTATTAAAAGTAATTAAATCAAGTTTTGATAATTAAAAGTAG
>NC_029786.2:29065146-29073201 GCF_000816755.2 Arachis ipaensis | reverse complement strand
AGAATTGATAATTAAATAATATTTTTAAAGTAATTTTTAGGGATTAAATTAGATTTCAAATTAATATAATATACCCTAATTTTTTATTAAAATTTACCAAAATCCCAATTCACCTAAAATTCCTAATTTTATATTTGCCCCAAATCAAACCCTAACCCTAGAAATCAAATACACAAAACCCTAACTCCCTTTAACCCATCAGCCACCACCCCGTTTCCCCATATACACACACATCAAAAAGAAAGACAAGAGAAGAGAAGGAGATGAACGGAAGGAGGAGAGGGGAAGAGAGAGGATGGCATCGGCAGGCATCACTGCTGTCATGCCGTCATGTTGTCATTGAAGGAGAAGGAGAGCCGCGAACTAGAGCCACGGAAGGGAGAAGCAGAACCGCAAAAAGAGAGAGATCGACGAAGGAGACACTGGCGCCGTTCATCCCTATCACCACTGCCATTGTTGAGTCTATTGTCGTCGAGCTTGAAAAAGAAAGGGAACGGGACACTGAGAGAGAAAGAGAGAGAGAGAGAGAGAGACGCGATGCGAGGAAGGAGATGAAGCCGTCACGTCGCCGTCATCGTCGCGAGTAGCGTTGCTATCACTGTCGAGCCCAGCCGCCACTATCGCATGCTCCGCCGCTGCTGCTGGAGATGCGTCATCGGAAAACAGCGCTGCCGTCACTGAGATCCACTGCCGGTAAGGGTTTTGATTTTGGTTTCCTTTCTTTTGAATTTTGGATACATTATCGTCGCTACATGGTTGTTACAATTGCCGTCATCGAGCTTCTGGTCACCGCTATCACTTGGGATAGTCGTCGGAGCTGCTCCCGGATCGATTCAGAGGTTGCTGCTACTTCGTTCTTTTGTTTCAATAAGTATCTCTATTTCGGAACACTCAACGTTAGTATTTTGTTGTATGTTATTAAGGATTTCATGATATTGATGATTTAGGATTGAGTTATCGAGGTTTCATGTTGCAATTAAAGTTGTTTCTATTGTTGCAGAAGTAAGCAGAGCTGTGGATGCAGCCGCTGCTGTTGCGGGCCAAGGGAAAAAAAGGGGCTTATCATGTTAGAATCGCTGCGGGCTTGATTCCTCGAGGTAGGAGATTGTTTTAATAAGAAAATATTTTGGACTTTGAATACCTAACAAGTTTAGTAGATTAATGCAAATGGATGAATGTCTGTGAGGTAAATGATTTTCTGCTGTGATTGAAAGGTTATGTTTGTTGGTGATTGGTTGATTTCTGAATTTTTGGTAAAATTGATTGAATACATTAATTTTTGGATTTTAGATTTAAAATGATAATGATTTGGTTTTTGAATGACGGACTTGAAAATGTTAAATTGAAAGGCTGGTTTTGTTGTGTTGAGGTTGAAAAGAGGGAATTCGTGATGGGTGGCAAACTCCGATTTTTAGAGGAGGTGCTGATAAAATTTTTTTCTAATAATTTGAAGATGTTTTGGTTATGATTTCGAAAATGAGTTTGGTTTGGATTAATTATCAAAAGAGATAAGTTTTAAATATTTTTAAGGGTTTTAAAGAGAATCGAATTTTATGATTTGATGGATTTGTGATTTTAACTTATTTGGTTTTTAATAACAACGAAAAGAAATTTGATTAACTAGCTAAAGATTTTAGAAAGTAAATTAATTATGAATTTAAGGGTTTGGAGAAATGAGAGTAAGTTGAGGTTTTAATGGAATTAAACTAAGAGTCAAGATAAAGAGAGTTATTTTAAGGAATATGCTAAAAATAGTGTGGTTTTGATTTAGAGATAAGTTTTTTGAAGGTTATGCTTGAAATTAAGATGTGATTAGTGACAATTGGTTTTGATTGAGGTCTGATGAGGATTTCGAGATTTAAAGAGAGGATAATGATTAAGTATGATCTAGGTATGGTGATGACTAACTATGATTATAAATAAGAATGGAGTAAAATGTGTGAATTGAGTAGGCTTGATTTTGGTTGATTGTGAATGAGTGGATTGAAGTAGTTTGGGGTTATTTTGTAGAGTTAAAAACTGTTTTGGCATATGAACTTTTGGAAAGTTGATAAATTCTGTTTTTGGTTAGAAACTGATTTTCGGCCAACTTTGGTGGGCCGTATCTCGGTCCTCAGAGTTGAAAATTTTACAAAACTAGATTTCTATGAAAATTTATTTATTGATCTTTCTAACATTTCAACAATGGTCAAAAAATGAATTTTTGTGAAAAAAGATATGAAGGTTTGAAATGTGAACTGAAAAACTAGTTTTTACAGCATATCAGTTATTTCCCATTCTGATATGCCATGCGTACACAAACATGGGCTGCGTACGCGACTTTGTCATGTTTACACTCATGCGTACGCAACGCAAGTCCTGCATATGCGAGCGAGCTCCACTGCCCAAACTGATCATTCAGGGAAGGATTTTTAGTGTTCTACCTACCGCTAGCAACTTCGGATTTTTTGGGGCAATGTTTTTTTTCCATTCACCTTAGTAAGCTCCACAAGGCCTACAAACTAATCATTAAGTTACTGATTAACTCCTAATTAATTATTCTCAACGAAGTAACAAAAATCAGAAGCAATGGAACACATCACGGGTCACTTATTTCCATATACTCTCAGCTTTTCACGCGTCACCATCTACCTGTGACACTACATGAAAGTATGCTATGCTAACAACCACCATCAGCAGCATAAAATCTCTCTTTTTGTTAATGCCAACTCGTTATTACACTTTGTGCATGTGCGATTTTAGTTAACAATAATATTTAAAAAATAATAAAAATCAGTCTAAATAATTTTAAATTATTTTATTTAGTATTTATTAATTACTGTTAAACTACTGAGAAATATTTATTAATTATTATAATATAAATTTTAAATTAAATAAAATAATTTTAATTATTATCTTTTTAACATTTAACATTATTTAATTAATACGGAGCCTTATCTAAATTTACACAACTAATAATTGAAGGAAAAGTATGAGGAGCCAATGTATGTTTTATATTTTATATATAATAGGGGTTAAATTGAAATTAGAATTAAATTAGAGACAATTAATTAATTTTGAGTAGTTTCCAATTTAAAATTTGAATCAAATCATGATTCCCGTCAGTTACAAAATCAAATTAGGATTACCTCCCTCTCTCAATACGATGTGAACTTCTTCTCTCACTCTCTCCTCGAAGCAAAAGACGGTACAGTGCCGCCACGATTACCAGCCGCCGTCGGACATCGCACTGACACTCTTCCGACTGGCGCCGTCGTTCGCACAGGCCACCGTACGTAGGGAGGACGCGCATATTGTGTGAGTCGTGCTTGCGGCACCGCAGCAACCCAGACGTCTAGCGCCTCCATTGCAGCCAGTTTGTGCCTTCTTCTCGTCATCGGATGTTCACTTTCTATGTGAACGTGGATGGTTATTCTTGGGTGCTTAGTTGTAAACGATGATTGCTGGTTATGATTGTTGTTATTTATACACGTTCACATAGGATGTTCGTTTTTATATGAATTTGGATGTTAACTTTCTCAGTTTTTGTGGATGTTTATTCTTCGAGTAATTCAACAAGACCCAGGCAGCAGCGCTGGGATGATGCGAGCGCGGGGTTCGGGGCTGCAACTCACATCGATGACGCTGACAGTTGCAGGTCACAGATGTTCGGCCACGTGAGGAGTGACGGAGGTTCTTCCGACGAGGGCGTTGGCGCAAGGAGGCGGAGCGCGACATTTCCGATCGGCAGGAACGGAAGCTACACGTCACGCAGAAATAGAGTGGTAGAACGCAGGTTGCTGCGCACACGGCGGGGCGGCGAAGAAAGGGGTTTTTTATGCGGAACAAACAATTAGGGGTGCACAAGACCCGGTCCGGACCGAAGACCCGGACCAGACCCGATGACTTCGGGGCTAATTTGGATGGCCCAAAGCCAATACAAAGGATTTCGGTTCCATCTTGCTCGAATCTTACTGTACCCCAGAGGAAAAGGGGATTTTGTGCTGTGAAGGTGGGATCGGTACACACGGATAAGGACTATCATGAGGCTCTATGTACTTCATTCCGTTTACCCCGCCTTCCGAATTCGACATTTCCCATTTTCCATGGAATAAGTAGGATTCAGGTGATAACGGGGATAACCATTGCTGTGGGTGAGGAAGAGATAAAAAATTTTCTACTCTAGGTTTAGGTGATCCTTCCAAATCATAAGCCTTCTCCAGTGCCTGGGTGGGTGCGCGAAATCATCAATTCTAAGTGCTAATAATAGCCCCTACCCTTAAATCAGTAGGGCAAGTCAATTTTACCTTCCCCGCTGGAGGATTCTGTAACCACTAGATTCTTTCGAGGGCTTGGTTTGGAGATAGCTGCAGGTTCTGAAATGCAGACTCCTCACTACGGGGTCGGATGAAGGGATTCGAAAGACAGCATGGATCGGGGAGAGGGGAAATTTGACAGCTCTATTGATCGAGAAAGCTTGGGCGGACCCCCAACCATTAGCACATTCAAAGATTCAGATGACTAATTGGCTGGAGTTGCAGAGGGAGAAAGGTGAATCCGCTCATGATGCGTGGAAAGTAGGGGAAGAGTCTGATTCAAAACCGTCTGCGATAGATCACGTCGAACTGAAGCACTTAAGAAAGAAGCTGATAACTTTTGGTTGATTTGATGCTCATTCTGACACGGTTCATATAAAGTCACAGCACAGACATAACCTGGTTGCTGCTACTAGTCAGGCTCATCAAATGCAAACATGGCTCTTGTTGGCCCCATCTAGAAGGCCCGGCCGTCAACTGCTTATCCTGCAGATGCGGCTGACCTAGATCTAGATGTCCCATCAATAGCGAAGGAAGTGGCTGAACTCGTTCTTTGGGACTTGGACTCTGACTTTCCGTACTCGTCCCTGAACCCAATGGGGAATCCGTCCCTTTCAGCCCCTGAACCTAATGAATCTGTTTGGTACGCTGAGGCTTCTCCTTCCCCTGAAATCGGCCGTAAACAGACACTGCTTGAAGACAAGGGACAAAGACCTCTCTTTCCAATCTCGTAGGAAGTGGAAAGGAAGTAGCTTGTGCTTGGCGTGCTCTAAGCTCCGAAGCTGATGTTCGATTGAATTAACCTCAACAACTCGTGAAAGCAGTTTCACTAATGGCCGAAGTCCTTCTTCGCGCACAGCCAGACCTTCTGCTCGATTGTTTGTTGCGGAAGAAGGCTGGAATCTCTCTCTCCCTAGCCCTAGGATAGAATGTGATCTCTTTCTCTCCACTCCTGGTAGTCGAGTGGCTTATAGCTTATGGGACAAAAGAAAGACAGTCGATTTCTCTTCTATCCTTTCTTGACTCTGCTGACATTCCGCCTTCATCTTTCTTAGGGTTGAAAGAAGAAAGGAGATGTCCTGGTTCTCTCCTATGAAAACACAAAAAAGAAATTCTCGGAAAAACATCTATCTTGTTGAACGGAAATGGTCGAAAATGTCTAATTTTTGGGTCAGACTGTCTCTAGTGTTGTGCGTTCTCGCTATAAGCTGTTGCCTGTCTCTGATAATGGGTTGTGTTGACCTGTTTCATGCAATGCAATGTTGGGTAATCTAAGTTTCTCTCTCGGGGCTCGAGCCCTGTCTGTTTTTTTGATGAAGATGGGCTGCTCCGGCGGTCTGGCCTTGGCCATTGCTGTTCTTTTGAAAGCCATCTTCACTGCCGAGGAAATGCCTCTTTCTCTTTGGATGTTTCCATCTGGGGCTGATGCTGGCTCAGAAGCAAGCGTAAACCAACCGCCGGATAGGAATGGCGCGGGGCCTTCTAATGCGGCCCCCGCTGACTCTCCGCAGGGATCGTTTCCTTCGGTTCCTCCTTGCTTACAACCACTGCCCTCGAACCCTTCCGTCATTATTATACAATTTTAGATGTAATAAATATATATAATTATAAAAATTATATACATAAAATTATAAATATTAAATTAAATAAAATAATTTTAATTATTATCTTTTTAACATTATTGTTTAGTTAATTAATACGGAGCCTTATCTAAATTTACACAACTAATAATTGAAGGAAAAGTATGAGGAGCCAATGTATGTTTTATATAATGAGTATAATAGGGGTTAAATTGAAATTAGAATTAAATTAGAGACAATTAATTAATTTTGAGTAGTTTCCAATTTAAAATTTGAATCAAATCATGATTCCCGTCAGTTACAAAATCAAATTAGGATTACCTCCCTCTCTCAATACGATGTGAACTTCTTCTCTCACTCTCTCCTCGAAGCAAAAGACGGTACAGTGCCGCCACGATTACCAGCCGCCGTCGGACATCGCACTGACACTCTTCCGACTGGCGCCGTCGTTCGCACAGGCCACCGTACGTAGGGAGGACGCGCATATTGTGTGAGTCGTGCTTGCGGCACCGCAGCAACCCAGACGTCTAGCGCCTCCATTGCAGCCAGTTTGTGCCTTCTTCTCGTCATCGGATGTTCACTTTCTATGTGAACGTGGATGGTTATTCTTGGGTGCTTAGTTGTAAACGATGATTGCTGGTTATGATTGTTGTTATTTATACACGTTCACATAGGATGTTCGTTTTTATATGAATTTGGATGTTAACTTTCTCAGTTTTTGTGGATGTTTATTCTTCGAGTAATTCAACAAGACCCAGGCAACGGGCTGACGCGATGATTGCTGGTTGTTATTTATACACGTTCACATAGGATGTTCGTTTTTATATGAATTTGGATGTTAACTTTCTCAGTTTTTGTGGATGTTGTGGATGTTAGTAATTCAACAAGACCCAGGCAACAGCGCTGGGATGATGCGAGCGCGGGGGTTCAGGGCTGCAACTCACGTCAACGACGCTGATAGTTGCATGTCACAGATGTTCGGCCGCGTGAGGATTGACGGAGGTTCTTCCGGCAAGGTCGTTGGCGCGAGGAGGCGGAGCGTGACAGTTTCGATCGGCAGGAACGGAGGCTACACGTCGTGCAGAAACAGAGCGGTAAGACACAGGTTACTGCGCACACGGCGGGGCGACAGAGAAAGGGGGTTTTCTGCGGATCAAACAATGGAGTTTTTTGGAGGATAGGTAATGGTGGGTGATGAAGGGTTAACGTGAAAGAATTTGGGGTAAATTGGGGGTAGATATCACAAAATGGCAACTAGAAATTAGGGATAATGATGTTTAATTTACATTATTAATACATATTGGGCTAAATAAACAGCCCATTGTACATATTGTATAGATACTTCATTGTCTCCCTAGCGGGACTCAATTAAAATTTACTTAATATACTAAAACTGAGTTTTTCCCCAGCTAATGGATGTGAGGTGTCGATTTTTCATGAATCCATTTTTCCGCCAAAATGAATGCACTATATTTTCTCTTCTAAGTTTATTTTATAAAAATATCTTTATTATAATTATACTATAATTAGCATTTAAGTAATAATGCATTATTATACTAATTTAGAAAAATATCTTTATTTTTAGAAAGTACTATTCTCATGTAATAAAAGCACTATTCTCTCTTCTAAAATTATTTTTAGAAAAATATCTTTATTATAATTATATTACAATTAGCATTTAATGAATAATGCATGATTATACTAATTTAAAAAAATATCTTTATTTTTAGAAAGTACTATTCTCATGTAATGAAAGCACTATTCTTTTTAGAAAAATATCTTTATTACAATTAGTATTTAATGAATAATGTATGATTATACTAATTTAGAAAAATATCTTTATTATAATTATATAAAATAATCTACTTAATATACTAAAATTGGATTTTCTCCCAAAGTCCCAACTAATAAAAGTAAGGTGTTAATTGCTCATGACTTTATTTTCTTTTTAATATAATTTGCTAACTCTTTATGTTTGTTTACAAAATAATTTTTACCACTAAGATTTTCAAACAGCACAAAGCTTTCTATTTTAATGAAGAAAATTTTTATTTATCGCAATTTTGTAAGTGTTCAATTTCCCTTCACGGTAAAATATTTTTTTTTGAGTATTGCCTTTATTTTTTATTTTATATTTTTTAATTTGTTTCCTTTTTATTATAAAAATTTAATTTTACGTA
>NC_029786.2:29044445-29063894 GCF_000816755.2 Arachis ipaensis | reverse complement strand
ATAAATTTTAAATTAAATAAAATAATTTTAATTATTATCTTTTTAACATTATTGTTTAGTTAATTAATACGGAGCCTTATCTAAATTTACACAACTAATAATTGAAGGAAAAGTATGAGGAGCCAATGTATGTTTTATATAATGAGTATAATAGGGGTTAAATTGAAATTAGAATTAAATTAGAGACAATTAATTAATTTTGAGTAGTTTCCAATTTAAAATTTGAATCAAATCATGATTCCTGTCATAATCAAATTAAGATTATCTCCCTCTCTCAATACGGTATAAACTCTTCACTCACTCTCTCCTCGAAGCAAAAACTGGTACAGTGTCGCCACGGTTACCATTCGCCGTCGGATATCGCGCCGACACTCTTCCGACTGGCGCCGTCGTTCGCACAGGCCACCGTACGTAGGGAGGACGCGCATATTGTGTGAGTCGTGCTTGCGGCACCGCAGCAACCCAGACGTCTAGCGCCTCCATTGCAGCCAGTTTGTGCCTTCTTCTCGTCATCGGATGTTCACTTTCTATGTGAACGTGGATGGTTATTCTTGGGTGCTTAGTTGTAAACGATGATTGCTGGTTATGATTGTTGTTATTTATACACGTTCACATAGGATGTTCGTTTTTATATGAATTTGGATGTTAACTTTCTCAGTTTTTGTGGATGTTTATTCTTCGAGTAATTCAACAAGAGTCAGGCAGCAGCGCTGGGATGATGCAAGCGCGGGATTCAGAGCTGCAACTCACGTCGATGACGCTGACAGTTGAAAGTCACGGATGTTCGGCCGCGTGAGGAGTGACGGAGGTTCTTTCGGCGAGGAGGTGGAGCGCGACAGTTTTGGTCGGCAGGAACGGAGACTACACGTCGCGCAGAAATAGAGCGGTGGGATGCAGGTTGTTGTGCACACGGCGGGGCGGTAGAGAAAGGGGTTTTTTTTTCAGAACAAACAATGGGGTTTTTTGGGGGTAGGATAACGGTGGGTGATGAAGGGTTAATGTGAAAGAATTTGGAGTAAATTGGGGGTAGATATCACAAAACTGAACAAGCAACTAGAAATTAGGGAAAATGATGTTTATTTTACATTATTAATACATATTGGGCCAAATAAACAGCCCATTATACATATTGTATAGATACCTCATGATCTCCCTTGCGGGACTCTTGACGAAATTAGTTTGATACACTAGAGTTTTTCTTATTTATATAGTAAAACAAATTATAAATGTTCACTTTTATGAACTTTTATTATGATTCACGTGTAAATTAACTAGTTGATTAGTTAGTTAGTTAAAATGATGATATAAGCAGTTAATTATTTTCCTTTTCTATTAGTTAGGAACACCACTACCTTGCTGATGTATCAGTTTCAGAACATGGTAAGAGTTAAACCCACTCAATTCATAGAGAATTTATCCAAATTTGTCGTGTCTTCGAATGACAAATATACCAAGAATAATTATGTCACTGCTAATGTGTTACATTAAACAACTCGAGCATGATACATAATATGTCATGTAAAATTAACCTATGACACGACACATCATTATTCAATAATGTATAAATAAATTAAACTTGTACATTAATGTAAAATTATTCTTAGTACCTATTGGGAGAAAATTTGAAGAATTCTAATTAAAAAATATATGGTCAACAAATGACTTAGTATTATTAAAATCACATTCAAATAACTAAATTTATATATGATTGAGCTTACAATCGAATCATTAGTTTACACTACAAGAAATTACTAGAATAGCGATTGATTTAGCGACCGATTTGGGTGATCACTAAATTCATGGTCGCTAATCAGAAAATCGCCACCGACTTTGGTCGCTAACATTAGCGACTGATTTCAGAACATGGCCACCCAACCTCACCAAAAATTGTCGGTCGCTAATTGGTGACTGAATTTTCTGTTGCTAAATCGGTCTCTGAGTAAATCGGTCGCTAAATGGCAACCAACTTTTCAGTTGTTAAATCGGTCGCTAAGTGGAGACTTGTATTTTAGCAACCAACATTTCAGTCGCTAAATCGGTCGCTAACTAGCAACCAAGCATTTTAGTGACGAGATTTCCATGGCTATCCTAATTTTTAATTATCAATTTTATACTAAATTTTTACATCTAGACTATTAAATATTAAAAAACCATCAACACAAAACCTACAGCTTAACACATAAAAGCCAACCCATAACAAATATATCTCAAGTAACATAACATACTTAAAAATCACCAAAATAACGCATCAATACAATATCATAGACAATAACAATAATAAGTATGTTCACCATTTAAAATTTATTAACTAACTAGCATCACAATTACATCATTTAAAATCTATTAACTAACTAGCATCACAACTACAATGAAATAATCACTCTTTAGACGTACGTTCACCATCTTCATCCTCTCCTATATTTGTTTCTCCACCTTCTAGTTGAGGAATCAAAATTTTAAAATTAAGCTTGTTCATCATTTGTTGAAGCATACGGTTATTGAGTTCAAGTCCTTTTTCTGTCCTTTTCAATCTAGTTTTCAACCCATCGTTCTCTTCTTGTATTTTCTTTATTATTTCTTCATGTTCTGACCTTCGCAATCAATCGGATTGAGAACTGGAGCCACGATAACTAGGTCTTTTCTCAAATGCAGTGGATTCTATCCCAAGTCTATAAATTCTTCCCTTTTTAACTTCGGCTATTTCACACCACACATCCATCTCATTTGGTGCATTACTTCCTTCTTCAGACACTTTTTGCGTAGCCTGTTCTATAGCATTCTTTAATTCATCCTGTTACCAAAAATAGAACGAGGAAAAAGGTAGAATGTGAAAAAAGAAATGAAGAATAGATTCTGCATAATTCTAGACTAACTGGTTTATTTGTTATCATCATCATACAATAAAAATGTGTCAGCAGGATCACACATTGCATTAAGCCACTAACTTCAATAACCAGCCTTTTAACTTGCAAAGAGTTCAATCATCATATGTATATTAGCTTATAAATACATTGAAGCTATGTATACCTTTCTTAACACATAAAGTTCCCACTTTATGAAACTTATTGTTCCACCTTTGGTCTCGTGGTGGCTCACTAAATGCATGTCTTCATTAATTCAACTGTTAGTACTTGAATTATATTAGTTTATTACAATGTTATTCTTAGGAAAACAAACAATTTAATTAATGGAATTTTCATATGCAAATTAATGTAATCTCCAAATTTTAAAATCAAATAAGTCATAATAACATTACTCTACAGCAAGATCTCATTACACTATCAAACTTTTGTTTAACACTTTTTCCCTAAAATCACACACGTTAATGTTCCCTTCCATCATATCAGATATTAAACAACAGATCCTGATCCAGAACAAAACATAACACAAAGCACTGTTATTAAAGCACCTAAGAGAATAGTATATGATAATTAAAGGAGCAGTGTAGAATTTACCATATAACTAATGTACTATTCTCTTTTCATTAAAATATACAAAATAATGCAACAAAATAATTAACAACTACAACTACAAGCCATAAGAGTATATATTCCGTTATGTTTTCAAGTCATCACAAATGATTTTGATTAAGTAAAATATAAGCAAAGTACACAGAAAAATGGAATCATTCATTTCCGAATGAAGAGGAGCGTAGTGAAACTCGAAGGATATGGCTAAAATATTTTGGTGTCCCGTTACATACGTGGTCTGAGGAGACGTTCAAGCTAATTGGAAGTCAATGGGGAGAAGTGGTTGAGTGTGACGAAGCCACGACATCATGTCTCTCCTTCCGTGTGGGAAGGGTACAAATTGACACTTTGATGCCAGGGCATTTTGGCCAGTTTCACTTACCTTTTCTTTACTGTTTTTAGGGTAGTTTTATGCATTTTCTTAGAAAATAAGCTCTTTTTGGGTAGATATTCACTTACATCTTGATTCAAGCATACATTGTGCACTTTACATGATTTCATGAGGATTTTGCATGAATTTAATGACAAATTGGATGTTGCATTTCCCATGACTTGGATTAGAACTTTGATGCACTTTATTGCTTGATTTCAGGACAAAAGAAGCAAGGAAGAATCACGTTAGCAGCCACGTTAATCTAACTAACGTGACTTCTAACATGGAATGGGAGCTAACTTGCAAAGTTAATGAGAAAAGTAATCGCCAATAACGCCCTCGAAGCCATCATAGCCCACGTTAAGAGTCACGTTAACATAGTAACGTGAACTCTAACGTGGAAGAAGACAATAAGGCCAACGTTAGTGACACTCCCCTTTGTCACTAACGTTGGACCAAGCTCATAAGTGGCCACGTGGCCTCTAACGTTAAGAAGTAAAGGAAGACTTGAAGAACCAACTAGAAGAGTAGAAGAGTAGTATATATAGGAGTAGCTTTGAATTAATAGAGGAGTTGGAAAATAGAGGGAGCCTTTGGCCTAGAATTACTTTCTGTATTTTACTTTCTCTGCACTTCTAGTTTACTTTCAGCATGTATTCTCCATCTTTGTTTTCATTTTCCAGAGCTATGAACAACTAAACCCCTTTCATTGGGTTAGGGAGCTCTGTTGTAATTTGATAGATCAATTTTAGTTTTCATTCTCCTTCTTCTATCTTTTTCTCTTGATTTTACTAGAAAGCTTTCGATCTTCATCCAATTGGGTAGTTATCTTGGAAAAGAAGCTATTCATACTTGGATCTCTTCTGAACCTTGAAAGAGGAATGAAGGGATCAAGCTAGAAATGCTTTCTCATGCTGGACCAAATTGGGTGTGGATGGATATGTGACTATAATCCTTCCAACACTTGATTTGGGAAATGCATGTGGTATAATCAGTGACCATACTTCATCTCTTCTCATGAGCGATTGACCAAGGAATTGGCTATTGATCAAGATTTGAGAGATTGAATTACAAGGAATTGTAATTCAATCACTTAAGATTGCCAAGGAGATCAATGAATGCATTGATTGAGTTAGAGATAAAAATGAACTTGATCCGGAGAATGCAACATCTCCTGAGCCCAATGAACTCCCCATTTCTGATCTTACCCATTCTCTTTAATTTCTGCCATTTACTTTTATGAGCAATTTCCCCATCCCCATTTAAGATTCTGCAATTTACTTTCCGCCATTTACATTCAGCTCTTTATTTCCAGCATTTACTGTTTTCACTATTTACTTTCCCGCCATTTAATTTTCTGTAATTCCCAACTTAAATTCTGGTTCGCTCAACTAGAACATTCCTTTAATTAAAGTTGCTTGATCAATCAATCTCTGTGGGATTCGACCTCAATCTATTGTGAGTTTTTACTTGACGACGAATTCGGTACACTTGCCGAAGGAAATTTGTTGGGAGACAAGTTTTCCGCGTATCACACTTGTATTATGGATATTATCAACCAGTGGATTCACATCACCATGGGTACTAGTGGATTCGACGTCCTAGTTAAAGAGGTTGGATACGAGAGTTATGGATCGCAGTGTAAGATTGAGGATGTTAGAAACTCTGATCCACCAAAAGCTTGCGAGGTTATGGGTACGAGCCGTTCGAATTCGATAGTACTGGTGGTAAGCAGGGATTCGGTGGTCGATGAGGTGATGACGGTGCCAAGAGAGGAAGAAGCTGAAAAGGGTAGATTAGTAATTCCCGAAAATATTTTGAATGAATGGAGTTATTGCAATTTAATTTAATTTAAAACTGCAAGAGTAACAGCGGATACTGCTGTTGGGGAAATCACTGAATTTAAGGGAGGTCATAATTTGGTTACTGAGGTTGAATCTGAAAAAAAGGTTAGTTGGGATTATGGGGTGAATGGGCTAAGTTTTTGTGGCTGTTTGAGGAAAGAACAAAAGAAAAATGGGTGGCCCAATATTCAAGCGAACACTAGTGAGGAAAGAAGGAATTTGGGCTGCTCCTCATCAACCGCAGGCCCAGTCGTTGATGAGAATGACACGGAAGGCTTGAGTAAGAGGCCGAGTCGGGTTGGGCTCCGTCCAGAAAGGTGCTCTCCGGATCCTGGGTCAAGCGTTGCTGCATTAGTCCGTCTTGGAGAAGAAAACCAGGAAGCTTGCGGCGTGGCTGGACCACAAGGCAAGGGTGGCGCAGGAGCCAGCGAGAAAGAACGCCGATGGGTTGAGCGCGATGCGGCAGGTGCTGTCTCTGTGCAACGTGTGGCAGAAACAGATTCAAGGGGCCACCTCCCAATGCCTTCAATGAACTTCCCGTTGGTGATGTTACGATTGGGTTCCTCTAGGGAAGACGGGTTCGTGGGTCAGACCAAGGAGAAGAATCTGCCGGGGAAGGATGCTGTAGGCAGCCGAGCCAAGAACCTTGAAGACGGTGACATAGCTTTCGAAAATGCTATGACTCTAGATGCTGCGAGACTTGAGGAGGGGAGTGGCGACAATGGGATAAGGGTGGATACTGACAGCGGGCACCAGGGTCTCAGTGCTAGCAAGGCTCTGGAATGCGACGAGCAGATGATTGAAAATAAAAGGGCATGGGATCTGGCAGTTGAATCTGGAGCAGTGCTATGCGATGAAAATGACGACGTAATGGCGATTCTACAAGAACAAAACGAAGCCCTTGCCCAAAAAAGGAGGTTGGCTAAGCAGAAAGAAAAGGCATGAAGATGCAGACCGAAAAAGCTCAAAAAGGTGTGTACAAAAGATTTAAAATGATTTTTGGTTCTTGGAATGTTAGGGGATTAGGGGAGTTGGTAAGCTGAGTATGGTTAAAGATCTCAAAAATAAACAGAAATTGAATATGTTAGGTTTGATTGAGTCTAAAATGCAAGTTATGACTAAGTTTGATGTAGTACGTATCTGGGGGAGCGATGCTGTGGGGTGGGAGTATGTGGGTTTGGAAGGCATGTCCGGGGGGCTGGTGTTAATGTGGGATATCATGCTGTTTAGAATGAATAATTTCTACAAAGGAGAGAGATGGTTATGTGTGGAAGAGGTCCTACTAAAAAATGATTTTCCTTGTGCTTTCTGCTTCGTATATGGTGCTCATTCTAGAGTGGAAAAACTTGCTGTGTGGGAGAAACTGAGCTTTATAGCTGGTTTATGTCAAGTCCCGATATACTACATGGGTGATTTCAATGAGGTTACACAGGTTGAAGAGAGGAAAGGACAAGACAGGTTAACAGGGTCTGCAGAAGATTTTAAGTGTTGGATACAAGATATGCAGTTACTGGACCTACCGTTGAATGATCGTAAGTTTACATGGTTTAGAAGGCGTTCTTGCAGTCACATTAACAGAGTCTTAGTGAGTGTAGAATGTACGGAGAAGTTTCTGGAGACTCGGTTAAAGGGAGACCGAGAGGCTTGTCAGATCACTGTCCAATTATAGTGGAGGATACGGTATTCAGAGGTAGTCAACGACCCTTTCGGAGCTTAGATTCCTGGTTTACACATGACGGTTTCCTAAGAATGGTCAAGGAAGAATGGAGGAACCTTGGTGAGATACAGTTCACAGATAAGTTGAAGGCTTTAACGGTACCTTTGCGAAGATGGCATAAGGACACTTTTGGTGACATTGATAAGAAAATTCAGCGCTTTGAAGAGGAGATCAGGAAGATAGACGAGTTGGTGGGAAATGGAGTTTATGATGGTACAGTAGAGGCTAGAAGGAAGGCTTTAGTAAGTTGTTGCAAGCAGTGGTATGTCAGAAAAGAAATACACTGGAAGCAGATGTCGCGCTCCAGGCATGCGAAGGATATGGACAAGAACACTAGATACTTCCATAACTTGGCATCGGCAAGACAAAAGAATAATAGGCTTGATGCTCTGGTAATTAATGGAAGGTTGATAAGAAATCAAGCTAGAATCAAAATTGCTATCAGAGATTTTTATAAAGAGCTGTATCACCAAGAGAGATCACCATTAGTAGGTTTTAGGGACGGTCTAGTAAATCGGATTGACGAAGAGAACTCGACAGCTTTGGAGAGAATACCAATAATGGAGGAGATTAGAGAAGCTGTATGGGATTGTGAATCATCTAAGACTCTAGGGAGTGATGGCTATAACATGAATTTCATAAAGAAATGTTGGGATGAGATTGATTTAGAATTCATGACAGTGGTTCTGGAGTTCTTTCGATCGTCACGGCTGCCTTCTGATTCTAATTTTACTTGGGTAGCCCTAGCACCTAAGTTCACCGGAGCAAAGGAAATCAAAGACCTTCAGCCGATCAGTATGGTAGGCTGTGTATATAAAGTTATCTCCAAAGTGATGGTTAGGAGGATGAGATCAGTCATGCTAGGACTAGTAGGGGAGACTCAGAGCGCATTTGTGAAGGGTCGGAAAATACATGATGGGGCTCTTATTGCATGTGAAACAGTGCGCTAGTTAAAGACTAGGAAGAAGAAAACGGCAATCATTAAATTAGATTTCCAGAAGGCTTATGACCGAGTAAAATGGAGCTTTGTAGATATTGTGCTACAGAAGATGGGCTTTGGTTGGAGATGGAGGGCATGGGTGAAGGAGTGTGTTGGTACAGCGTCTATGTCAATCCTGATAAATGGCTCACCATCTAAACCTTTTAAGATGGATAGGGGCTTGAGAAAAGGTGATCCGCTATCCCCATTTCTGTTTGTCCTGGTTGTTGACGTGCTGCATAGGATGGTAGGTGAGGCAGTCAGGAACAAACATATTTTGCCACTGTTGATTGGAAAGGACAATATAGAGTTATCACATCTACAGTTTGTAGATGACACTATATTGTTCTGTCCACCAGAGGAGGAGACCATCAGAAACTATGCCAGGTTGCTAAGGTGCTTTGAGATGATGTCAAGGTTAACTATTAACTTTGATAAATCAAGTTTAATCCCTATCAATTGCGAACAGCAGTGGACTGATAACATGTGCAGCTTATTGGGGTGTAAGGAGGCCAGTCTTCTAGTAAGATATGTTGGTATCTCGTTAGGAGCAAACCCAAGACTAGTCAGGACTTGGAAACCGATAATTGACAAGGTCGAGGAGAAGCTCAGCTTGTGGAAGGCAAAAGTACTCAATAAAGCGGGTAAGCTTGTCCTTATTAAATTAGTGTTAAATAGCTTGCCGGTGTACTACTTGAGTCTGTATAAGATGCCGAAGGCAGTGGAAGAAAAGTTGATATCTGTGCAGAGGAGATTTCTATGGAGCAAGGAGGAAGGTAGGAATAGTGTGGCACTAGTCAAATGGGAGCTAGTTTAAGCCCCTAAAAAGGTGGGTGGGTTGGGGTGGGTGATGCAGTGATTAGAAACACTGCACTTCTCTTCAAGTGGTGGTGGCAATTTTCAAAAGAGGAGTGTCTGAAGAGAGAACTTTTGCGTGGTCTAGAATTCAGAATAAATTCCCGTTGCAAGTATAGCTTCTAAACCAACAAAAGTCCTTTCTTACAAACGTTTTGGTTGTCACAAGTAACAAACCCCTTTAAAATTGATAACCGAAGTATTTAAACCTTGGGTCGTCTTCTCAAGGAACTGCAGGGAGGTGTTCTTATTATCAGTTATGAGTTTTATAAATTGGGGGTTTTGAAAGTAAGGAACAAGTAATTTAAATGACAAGTAAAATAAATAAATAACTGTAAAATAAACTCTTGGCAAGGTATGAAAATTCGGAAGTCCTATCCTAGTTACTCCTACGAGAATGGAAGTTAATCCCACTTAGTTAACCCTTATGAAAGCAAGGGAAAGTCAAGTGAACTAATTAGTTAGATTCCCAAGTCCTAGCCAACTCCTAAGGAAAGACTAGAGTTAGTGGAATACCAGTCAATTTAGCCGAATAACAACCAATCACGGATAGTTGATAACTCAAGAGCCTCCAGTTAGTCAATTAAAGCCAAGAATATAAAAAGCTAAACAAGAATCATAAACTGAAATACCTCAAATTATATTAAATAGTATATTCAAATCTAACATGGAAAAATTCATAAATTAAATTGGAAAAATAAACAAAAGGAACATTGAACCTGGAACTCAAAAGAAATCGTAAGTTGAAATAATAAAGTTGAAATCCTAATTCCTTTAAGAGGAATCCTAATCCTAAATCCTAAGAGAGAGGAGAGAACCTCTCTCTCTAAAAACTACATCTAAAAAACTAAAATTGTGAATTATGAGCTGGTCATCTCCTCAATTTCTTGTGTTCCTTCCATTTTTGCAAGCCTCCTTTCCAATCTCCAAGTCATTCATGCCCTATAAAGCCTGAAACACTTAACACACAAATCACGGCATCGAATGGAATAAAGGAGAATTAAAATACAAAATTAATAGTCTCTAGGAAGCAAGTTTTCAACCATGAAGTATTTTTAGGAAGGAATTATAAATGCATGCTAATCATATGAATAAGTGGGTAAAGATTTGATAAAACCGCACAATTAAACACAATATAAACCATAAAATAGTGGTTTATCAGTGTCCATTATGGAAGAAGGTCGTGTGCTCTTGCTATGACTTGAACCCCAATGTGATGTTATCGGCTCAGACATTACCTACTAGAGGGGGACCATGGAAGGATATCTGTCAACTGCAGGTCAGGAATAGTAATGTGCGAGATAAGATGATTGCAGGGTTATCTATGGAGGTGGGTGACAGAAGGAGGACTCGATTCTGGGAGGATGTCTGGTTACAAAGTGGTTCGCTAAAGATGAGTTTTCCGAGACTTTTCTCTATTTCAAACCAAAAAGGATCTGTCATAGGGGATTGTGGGTTTTGGGATGGGTTAGAGTGGATCTGGAACTTCCAATAGAGGCGACAGTTCTACCAATGGGAGTTGGAATTAGTGGACCAACTACATGGAACTTTAAGGCCTATTAAGCTAGCACATGATAAGCCAGACAGAGTTATCTGGAAGTTTGGCAAGGAAGGTATTTTTTCAACTAACTCCTTTGTACAGGTGATGCAGTCAGAATCCATCCCGGAGGAAATAACCAGCTACAGTTTCACCAGAACCATTTGGAAAGGTTTAGTTCCGCCACGAGTGGAGTTGTTTATTTGGTTTACTTTGATAGGGAGAGTGAATACCAAAGAAAGGCTGCATAGACTGGGAATTGTTAGACATGGTGATAACATATGCGTTTTGTGTAAAAAGGATGTTGAATATATTCACCACTTGTTTCTAGGCTGTGAATTTACTTGGCAGGTGTGGTGTCAATGGCTATCTAACTTTGGGAGATTATGGACTATCTCGGGCTCACTAAAGGAACACTTTGAGAGCTGGACATGTGTTGCTAACAGGAAGGGAGAGCGCAACAAGTGGCTCGTATATTTTTTCTCAGTTATTTGGAACGTCTGGCTAGAGCGGAACCGGAGGATGTTCAATAACACGGAAAGGATTGTAGAGGAGGTGTTTCATAAATCTGTAATCAGTTATAGGGAGTGGGGTAGCTTGGATCCCTTTTGTTGTTGATGGCAATGCCGGAGATGACACTAGGGACAATTTTTCCGTTCATTGTTTTCCATGCTCCTTTTTGTTTGGTAGTTTATTCTCGCTCCACTGTATTGTGTTGAGCTTATTTGTTAAAAAAAAGTTATTTTCTACCTAGAGAGAGAGATATTTTACAAGAATAAATGAAAGATTTCAATTAAGATGTTAGTTTAACTAGAAAAGTGGTGCAATATTGAAAAAGAAAAACGCAAGTCACAAGCAGCTTAAGTAGTAAAAATACAATACTACTAGTTAATCTAACAATGAAGTGATCTGGCATTGAGAGAGTGAGCAAGCAAAGACATTAAATAAGAAAAGATAGAAGAAGTAATTAAGATGAAAATGGATGTAAGTGCTAACAAGATAGGAGACCAAAATCAGTTACTGGATACTACCTTTTTACATTTTAGAAAAATTTTATTTTTTATTTTTTATTTTATTTTAAATCCTTAAACAAAATCTTACGGCAATAACCAGTTACTAATTAAAAAGGGTATTAGTGGAGGCAAACTTCCACTAATCAAGAATAAGAACAGCTCACTAGAAGGAGCAATATGAGAAAATCAAGTTGTTAAAGACAAATTATTACTTCAAATTCTATCATCAACTTGATAATTTGCATGATTAAGATAGATTCATCTCAACATGTTTTGATTTCTTATCCACTCATGTCTTATCTTTGTGTTTGTGGGTCTTCGCAAACAATTCTAACTGCTTTGGAGTCTTCTTTAATTATTTTTTCTACCAAACATATAAATTAAAAAGCTTATGAATATCAACTACCAATTGAAGTATATAAAATTATAATATAAAATATCTAAGATATAATCTAAAAAAAATGAAAAAAAAAATTGGTCAATAAAAGAGAAAGAAAAAAAAGAAAAAAAAAGCTCAACTAGCGAGCATGAGGTACTGATTAGTAACACAATATATATATATTCTCATGCAAGTTTAGAGGATCACATAATAATAATGATTTCTTTGCCTACTATTATTACAAATAATGGATATCAAATAATAATCATTCAACGAGAGATTAACACTTTCTGGTGTACTCAATCTTCCTTGGTAACTATCACAAAAAGCTTATAAATAACACATGCAATGTACTAACAGTTTTATATTTAATGTATGTTATATATTTAAATGTCCAGACTCCAGAGGCAAGATCATTTACGTTAATAGCAGCAAAATATTAAAGAGAAGGCAGAAAAATAAAGAAGGTAAAAAACCTCATTATTATCCAAATCAAAGGGACAAAATAAATTATTCTTAGAATTTGTAAGCATTGACCACAAATGCACACTATTCTACGGAAGAAAATGGTCATCCAAAAGATTAAATTAATAAAACTTTTTGGCAGTTCTACTACAGAGCTCAAACAACAAATCATACATACACAATTTGCCCACAACAATTCACTCTCTGACTAAAAGAATTGTAGAAACAGAATGATAAATAAAGTGGCACAAGTGAGAAGAAAAAAACTTTGCATTTGTATCAAGACAAGACTAAAGGATCAAGAACATGACTTCTTGACAAAAGTCTCATTTGCAATTTTGGAAAGACCATAGGCTGAATGATGAATACAAAAAGGATATATATGAGAAATTTAATAAATGGAATAAGAACCTACTCTACGACATTGGCTTCCACTTTAGCTCACTTTTAAAGTGTTATTCTAGCTGAATATATGGAATAGACTTGAAATTCAAGAACTCACATGATTTTCAAAAAACCTGAGCTAATAAGCTTGATATTGCTGGCAGGATCCATAAACATCAAGCATTAGCAAAGGAAGAACAACCATTTTGTCCCAATATACATTACTTTTTTCTTTCTACATATCAAGTTATCATTTAAAATTTTCTGATCCAGCAGGTAAAACGGAACTCGAGAGAAAAGGATAAAATAATTACCAACCTGAAGCTAACATCAAAAAACACCTCTTCTGGTTCCAACATATAAATCCAGTTTGCCAACTCAAATGAACCTTGCCACTGCATAAGAATATTCACAAGTACAATGAAATCTCAACCATCTCCATAATAGCAACCAACTTTCACAACTCACAAGAACATGAATTTCTTCTCTACAAATTCATAATAGAACTCGGTCATAAATCGCTGCAAGCCATCAAAATGTGTAAAACCCTCAATATAAAGAAACAAACGAGAAAGGAATAAGAGGCATAACTTGCTAACATAGAAGACAGAGGCATGACGATGGCAGAGAAGAGACAGAGATCAGCCACAGAATACAAACTCACAAATTCCATTTATCATCTGAGGTATTTCCGGAATCAATTAACAGGTATGCCATCATATCATAGAGAAAAATCTAATAAATAATCACACTTACTAAAACAACTTAATGAAAAATAATACCACGTTACCAGGTTAAACAAGACAGAAAAAAAGAGATACATTTTAATTGTCAAATCAAGCATTTTCACATACATTTAGCAGACATAAAAAACTCAACAATATAACAACAACTAAAGACTTGGTAAAAAGAAAAAACAATCAGTAAAAATAAAAAAGAACTTGAAAAGAATAACAAAGTGTAAAACCCGGTTAATTAATGACTAATTAGTCCATAAATGAGAATTTATTCTAGAAAGCTAAAAATGTAATTTTTATGGCTTAATATGATAGAGGAGATTAAAACGAGAATTTCGATACCAATTTTATTGAAATCGGCCCAAGATTGGACCGAACGGGCCAAACCGGATCAACCGGACCCATATTGGGCCCTTGACCCAACCAAACTAAACCTAAAACCCTAAAAACAGCACTCTCTCTCCTCTCTAAACCTCACTCACGCTGAAAAAGGAAAATGGGAAGGGAAGAACACTTTTCGAAAGTTCCAACTCTCATTTGATCTTCAAACTACCATAACTTTTGATCTGGAGCTCCGATTGCCGCACCATTTGTAGCCACGCGTTCACTACGACGAGCTCTATAAAACCACTACTTTTTTCTTGAGGTAAGCCATGATTTTAGTCCAGTTTTCTCAGCCTTAAATTTGAATATTATGGAGAAAAAGTGTTGAGATTTTGGGCTCTTTGATGTTATAGGATCCAACTAGCTTGAAGGAGAAGAGTAATCTTGTCTCCTTGATCCTTGGGTGTGGTAAGATTCTCAACCCTAGTGGAATTTGTGGGTTTAAGATGTTTGGGTATTGAGTTGTTGTGTTTGGACGTGATAATTGTGGTTAGGAAGTGTATATATATGTGTGGGAGCTTGATTGAGGTTTTGGAAAGCTTGGAAAAGGGCTTTGGTGTGCTAAAAATCTGTTCTTGGAGGTGTTGAAGCTTTGAGAGCTTGTGGAAAGGTGATTTGGAAGAGCTTCGGGTTGAGTGGGGAAATCGGCTAAGGTATGGTCTCGGTTTCCTGTATCTAAAATGTAATGTGGTGTGAAAACTTAGGCTAGAGGCCCTAAGATAGGAATTGAATTATTGATGTTGTTGAATGGTTGAGATATATTGTGTGGTCATATCTGTGATTATGAATGTTGGTGTTTTGATGGTATGATGCATGAGAGATATGCATGTTTTGATATATGCTTGATGATTGGTTGATGTTGAATTGTGAGTGAAACCATGTTGATGGTGGGGATGATATTGAATGTATGTAATATTGGTTGATTGGAAATGGTGTTGTTGGAAATTGGGATGAGGAAGAATATATGATATGAGAATGTGTTTGACATTGGGCTATTTGATTGAGATGGGTTAAAACGGTGGGATGGTGGTTTGTGTTTTTGATAAAAATATTAATGTATGAGTTGAGGTGGCTTGAGGTTGATTTTTGGAATGTTTTGGTTGATTTTAAAAAGGGTTCGAATTAGTTTGTTTTGAAAATGGCACTTTGTGGTTTTGTATGAAAATGTGGATTTTGGGTATATACTTTGACAGAGCATAACTTGGACTCCGGATCCCCGATTTGTGCCAAACTTGTTTAGAAATGAAATTGGATCCGGCATGTTTATTCTGTTTAAAGAACGGGTGAAAAATGATTTAAAACGGAGAAGTTATGCCCGTCAGAAGATTGGGGTTTGAAACTGTGAATTCTGTAGCTTTTTAACTTAGTAAAATTTTTGGCAGAACGCACTCCCACGCGTATGCGTGGCCGACGCGCACGCGTCGTTTTCAAATGTTCACTACCCACGCGTGCGCCTGGCCAATGCGTACGCGTCGATGAGCTAAATCAATTGCCCAGCCAAAATTCCCGAGAGTTGTGCGGGAATTATGCTGGTTTTGTGCGTGGGGCACAAAACGCACCACGCGTACGCATGGCTGACGCGCAGGCGTCACTTGTCTTTTCTCCCATCCACGCGTGTGCATGGCGACGCATACGCGTCACAATACTTTTTGGCTTTCCACGCATGCGCGTGGGCGACGCATACGCGTCACAATACTTTTTGGCTTTCCAAGCGTGCGCGTGGGCGACGGGCACGCGTGACACTGTCTTCATTCCAAAGTTGATTTTTGAGTTTTCAAAGCCAAATTTCAGACTTCTAAGCCTCCAATCTCACCCCCTATGTCTTAAATCATTATGATAAGCCTAGCAATGGAAAGAATCTAGGAAATGTGGTTGCTTGTGAATGAAGAAAGGGGAGAATTAATGATCAACGATGATCAAAGAGAGTTGTGTGAGATACGGAGGATGGTGGTAGAAGTGCTTTATATGCGATGAGCCGAAGGGCTGTAATTGTTAATAAATTGGCTGATTATGGATTAAATTACGAATCAGATGGCTGAGTTATTGCCGAATTATGGCTAAGTATGATTTCATATATGCTTATTGAATGAAATGTGAATGTTGCACTTCCACTATATGAGATACGAGTTTCCCTTGGAGGAAGCAGTGGCTAGCCACCATGTGCTCTAGTTGGAGACTTGATACTCTGCTGACCCTATGTCATTAAGTGTGCTTGGACACTGTGAAAGTTCCGGATGAGCTCGCCCCCGTGAATATACACCAGTGAGGGTGTTGGATATGAATTGTGATTTATGTTGTCAATAACTCGAGTTGGGGATGCACGACAGAGGGACAGTCCAATGGTTAGCTACCAGGTTTGTTGGGTTGGCTTTATAACCGACAGATGAGACTCATTAGCCATTAGGACAGGCATACATAATATGCATATTATGTGAATTATTTGGAATTGCCTAATTGACTGCATAATACTTGCTAGTTGTCTAAATGCCGTATCTGCTTCCTATTTGTATATCTCTTTGTCTGATATAATTGTGTTTGCCATATTATATTACTGCTGGTGGTTGGGAGGTCTGAAGGATTTGGAAAGGGAAGTATTAGTTAGACTGAAGATCTTTAGTCAGTCCCCATTTATGGTTTAGTCTGTTTATAAGCTTTGATTTATCTGTGGGAAGTTCTAGGATTGCCTTCGGCTTTCCCAAGACAATACATGTTAGATATGTAGGCACCGTTACCATATTGAGAACCTCTGGTTCTCACCCATGCGGATTTTGTGGTTTTCAGATGCAGGACGTGAGGCTTCTCGCTGAGGCATGCTGGAGACTTCTGGTTTAGTGAAGATCCTTGGTTCTCGGAACTTTATTTTGGTTATGTAAACCCTGCTAAAATCGGTAAACAATTAGTTAATAAATTGAATTTTAATTAGGAAAGCTAAAAATGAAAAACTAATATCAAAATAGGATAGAGCTCGTTGAAACGAGAATTTTGATACCAATTTCGAAAATTTGGCCCAAAATCGGACTGGAAGGGCCGAACCGGTTGAACCGGGGCCCAAATCGGGCCCATGGGTCCAACCGGACCCAAACATTTAAACACAACAGCAGCTCCTTCTTCCTCGGTGCATGCAACGAACACAAACAGAATTGGGGAAGGGAGGAGGAGCTCTCAACCCTCACAACCTTTGATCCACCATAACTCCTCCGTCCGGGCTCCGATCACCGCACCATTTGTGGCCACGCGTCCAACGCATCGAGCTCTACCTTTCTATCCAAAAAATTTCACTGGTAAGCCTCATATTTGGTTCAGTATCTCTATCCCTCTTCCTTTGGTGAAATTGAAAACCTATAGTGAAATCTTGTCCAATTTTTGTGTTCTAGGTTCAAGTTAGCTTCCAGGACTTATGGGCTCAAGCTATTGAGCATATGGGTATGGTAAGGATACCCTAACCCTAGCTCAATCTTGTATTTATAATGGGAGAACTGAAATTGGAACATGTCTATGTATTAGGTGTAGATTAAGTGGGTATATAAGCATTGGAATTGAATTGGGAGTACTTGGAGACTTATTGGTGATCAAGGCTGGTTTTTGGGCTATTTTAATTGAGCTTAGAGGGCTGTGATTTGTGTTGTGAGGCTTCCTTGGGTGAACTAAGTGATCGGCCAAGGTATAGTTTAAGTTTCTCACGTTTAATATCTACGGTGTTGTGAAAACTTAGGTTAGAGGAACCATGGGATAAGTTGAATTGTTAATTGCATTTAATGAGTAGTTTTGTGATGTTGTTGGAATAAATTGTTGATGAACATATATTTGAAATTATGAGGTATTGAGGTTATTAATTTTATGCTCTTGGACTTGCTTATAATGGGTTGTGTTGATGTTGATATATTGATTGATTATGGTTGGTGTTTGTTAATAAAGAGTTGTTATGTGAAGTTGATGGATTAATGTGTATGAAGAGTTGACTTATGATAATGGCATTTAATTGGTACATGTTGATGGAAGGTTGATAAATATATGATGAAGGTTGGTATAGGTGAAGAGTTGATATAAACAAATGAAGGGTCATTGATGTATGAGGTAAATGTGGATAATTGTTGATGATCAAGGTTTGTTAAGTTGGTTAAATGTTATATTGGCAATGGTTGTTGATGAATTGGGTTGATATGGTATTATAATGCAGGTTTTAATGGTAAGAAACTTAAGTTGATGAAAATGAGGTTGGTTGGGAATTAGTTAAAAATCAGTTTTTGATGAACTTTGGAAGTTCATAATTTACTCCTCAAATTTTGGATTGAGTTGTGGTTTGTTGCAAATGAAAGATGGTTTTGTAAATTTTTAAACGATATCAATTTTGTGAAAAATAAAATTTTGAGGAGAAAGTTATGGATAATGGAAATTTGATACATGAAACTGTGAAGCAGGGGTTTAAATCTGGTTGCTGCAAGCTTGCAAGGCATTCTGCCAAGTTTTTTTGGAAAAAGGCTCATCCACGCGTACGCGTGGCGTGGAATTTTGGCGACGCATGCGCGAGTAGCATGCATACGCGTGTGTACATATTCACGCGTATGCATGACTCACGCGTACGCGTGACTTGATGTACACTCCATGCGTGCGCGAGGCCTACGCGTACGCGTGGATGCTGCCTGCTGCAAAAACTGGTTTTGACTATTTTTAAACCAATTTACCACTTCTAAACCTCCATTTTCTTCCTTTTAAGGCTTAAAGTATGGTTCTAGGTCCAGTAGATAAAAGAAGCTAGGAAAACAAGATAACTTGAGGGTGAAGAAAGTTGTAAATGGTGGCTTTTATGAAGAAAATAAGAATGTTAACAAAGTTTAATGCTAAGGCTTGATATTTGATGATGTATTGATAATAATTACCATGGCTTATGAATAATGATATCTGAGATACGAGTTTCCTTGGGTAAAAACCGTGGCTCGCCACCACGTGTTCCAGGTTGAATCTCGACACTCTATTGAAGCTACGTCATAAGGGTGACCGGCCACGTATAAATTCCCCGGTATGGATAGCCCCATTGAGTGATTATATGATGATTGAATGTGAACTCTATGCATAGACTCTTGGGGATGTGTAACACCCTATCATACAGAGTCTTATGCTTAAGTCATAATTCAGAGATGGCAAGGTATTACGACTTCTAAAATTAAAATTTAGTACGTATAGTAGTGTGAATGATGTTTATAACTAGGAGCCTTTGAAGAAAAAGGGGTAAACAAAAATCGTAACTCGAAAAGCGCAACACTCTGATCGATAACGTAGCGAACAAGAATAAACCATCGCGAGAATTATATATA
>NC_029786.2:29034227-29044397 GCF_000816755.2 Arachis ipaensis | reverse complement strand
GAGCATAGCAATATATACATATGATAAAATAAAAGGAAACCCAAAGGAAACCCAAAGGGACACAAATACAGGAACCTATTCTCCAAAATCTCCTATAAGAGGAGTCATCACAGTTTGTATTATTCAATGGAGATAAAAGTATCTAAGCAAAGCATATAAACCAAAATAGAGTCCCGAGAACAAAGGATCTTCGCTAATCCAGAAGTCTCCAGCATGCCTCAGCGAGAAACCTCATGTCCTGCATCTGAAAACTACAAAATCTGCATGGGTGAGAACCAGAGGTTCCCAACATGGTAACAGCTTCCACATATATAATACATAATAAAAGAGGAAAGCCGAAGGCAATCCTAGAACTTCCTCCAGATAAAATCAAAGCTTATAAACAAGCTAAACCATAAAGGGCATCTGACTAAAGATCCTTCAGTCTAACTAATACTTCCCTTTCCAATTCCTCAGACCTCCCAACCACCAGCAGGTGTATAATGTAGCAAACACAGCTAAATCAAACAAGAGATATACAAATAGGAACAGATAAGGCATTTAGACAATTAGCAAGTAATATGCAGTCAAATAGGCAATCTCAAATAATTCATGTAGTATGCATATGATGAATGCCTGTCCCTAGTGGCTGATGATATCATCTGTCGGTTATAGAGCCAACCCGACAAGTCCTGGTAGCTAACCGTTGGACTGTCCCTCTGTCGTGTCTCCCCAAACTCGAGTTATACTCAATATAAATTTGATCATAATCATGATCCATATCCATCACCCTCACTGGTGAATATTCATGGGGGTGAGCTCATCCGGGGCTTTCACAGTGCCCGGCCACCCTGACGACATAGAGTTAACAGAGCTTCGAGTCTCAACCTGGAGCACGGGGTGGCTAGCCACTGCTTTCTCCCAGAGAAACTCTCATCTCCGATAGTGGAAGTGCAAACATTCACAATTCATTCAACAGCATATATGCATTTATTCTTAGCCATAATCATGGCTCCGCCGTAACACGGTAATAATCTAGCCATCCGGCTCACGGTTAAATCCATAACCAGCCAATTCATTAACAATCACGGCCCTTCGGCCCATGGCATAACAAGCACTTCCACCGCCATCCTCTGCATCTCACATAATCATCTTTGATCCTCATTTATCATTCATTTTTCCCTTGCTTTACTTGCAAGTTACCACATCCCCTGGCTCCTTTTTCTCATTGCTAGGCATACCATAATGATCTAAGACACAAATGGTGAGATTGGAGGCTTAGAAGTATGAAATTTGGCTTTTAAAACTCAAAAATCAACTTTGGGATGAAAACAGGGCCACGCGTACGCGCACTCCACGCGCACGCGTGGATGGCCACAAAACTCATCGACGTGCAAGCGTCATACGCGCGAACGCACGGATTTAAAAATAGCCAAATGACGCGCAAGCGTCAGCCACGCGTACGCATGGGTGCTCTTGCGCCCCAGGCACAAAATTGGCACAACTCTGGCACAACTCTCGGGAAAATAGTTGGGCATTTGGTGCAGCGCATCGACGCGCCCGTTCACACCACGCGCACGCGTGGATGGTGCTTTCTTGAAGAACGGCACGTACGCGCCAAGTGCGCCTACGCGCGGAGGGTCATTCTGCTAAAAATTTTCTAAGTTAAAAGCTGCAGAATTTACAAATTCAACCCCCAATCTTCCGACGGACATAACTTTCTCATTTTAAATCGTTTTCCGCCCGTTCTTTCAACGGCATGGACATTCCGGATCCAATTTCATTTCTAAACAAGTTTGGTACAAAATGGAGATCCGTAGTCCAAGTTATGTCTCGTCTAAATATGCCCAAAAATCATGTTTTCATACAAAACCACAAGGTGCCATTTTCAAAACAAGCCATTTTCAACTCTTTTCAAAAATCAACCAAAACATGCCAATTTCAACCCTTTTTGAAATCAATCAAAATGTACCAAAATCAACATCAAGCCATCCTCAACTCACACATTGATACTTTACCAAAATTCCCAAAGTCACCATCTAACCATTTTAACACTTCTCAATCAAATGGCTAAAGGACAAACACAATATCATGTCATACATCCTTCCTCATCCCAATTTCCAATAATACTATTTCCAATCAACCATCATTATACATAATCAACATCATACTCACCATCAACATGGTACCACCCATCAATTCAACCTCAATCATCCATCAAGCATATATCACAACATGCATTTCTCACATATCACACAATCAAGGCATCAATATTCATAATCACATATATGAACACATCATATATCTCAACCATTCAACAACATCAACAATTCAATGCCTATCTTAGGGCCTCTAGCTAAGTATTTCCTACCACATTACATATTAGATACGAGAAACCGAGACCATACCTTAGCTGATTTCCCAAGCTCAACCGGAGCACTTCCAAACCAGTTGTCCACAAGCTCTCAAAGTATCAACACCTCCAAGAATAGATTTTATCACACAAAACCCTCTCCCAAGCTTTCCAAAATCACTAATCAAGCTCCAATATTCACATATACACAACCTAAGCCACAATCACCATACCCATACAAATTGGTACCTCTGGCGCTTAAGTGCGGCTTCTTAGAAGGCGTCCATTCCTTCTGGAATAGGGGGAAGACTCAGAGCTTGCTGAATGGTCGTTTCTATAATGGAGACTTTCTTCTGCCGGACATAAACAGACTGCAGGGTTGGCATGTAGAAGTTAGAGTAGAACTCAACTACCCAAGAAATATTGACCTGCCTTGGCTGTCTCCGTAGGAAACCCCATTGTCTTCATTCAATTTACGGCTCAACAAAGGTAGCAATATTGGACGGGAGGATAAGAAGGTATTCATTGTTATAGTTCCTTTCTGCCAGGATAGGGAACATCTGCTCACAGTTGCGATTGGGAAATCGCGCAGTTTCCTTTGCTGGAAAGGCTTTCTCTTTGTAATTAACCTTTATTTTCCTCTTAACTCTTTTTGTTGAGGGCTTGACTGCGGTTGAAGACGGCTCTGCCACTGATGCTCTTTTAGTGCCTCTTCTTGCTGGGGGTTTAGGAGTTGCTTTCTCCTTTCCTTTCTTGGTGGCCATCCTAAAAAGAGAGGAGAAAGTAAATTAAATTCAAATAGATATATAGCAAGGAAGAGAACAGAAGAGTGGTGATGGATGCACATTAGGATGTAGTTGACATTAACACATGCTCTCGAGTACATGTAAAAAGCCAACAATGAAAAATAGTCAGTGCATCGAAAGATAAGTGGATGCAAGGTGTTTATTGGCATGCCAGAAAAGGGCATGAGTAGCATAGACCAAGCATCAGTTGTAACAAGCCAAAATGTTTGTATTGACAATTAAATTCAATGAAAACAATAGTAAAGAGAATTTGTAAAAAGCAAGCATTGAATAGTAGAGTAAAGTAATGTAGAAAAGTGCATAATGCTATATGGGCTTTTTCACAAACACATGGCATGCATGGTAAATAAGATATAGAAAGTATGAAGGTGAACATGCAAGCAATCCCTTAAAAATAATAATTGTCAAACAAATTGCAATAATCCACAAGCACATAATGAGGAATAATGACTCAAATAAATTTCTAACACCATGTAAAAAGGAAAAGAAGAAGAAGGAAAATATGAATAATGAAAAGAAAAATAAAAAAAAAAGAAAATAATAGGAATGATAGAAAAGAGAAGAAGGAAGAAGAAAATAGAACCTTGGTAATGGAGGTGAGAGAGAGAGTGAGTGATAGGTGAGATAGAAGGAAGAAGGGAGAAGGAAGAAATAAGGGGGGAAAAGAAAAATTAGGATTTGGAGGAGAGAAAGATAAGATATGTGGAAATTTTAGGTTGAGCTGTGCGGCGCATACGACGCGGCCGCGTAGGGCACGCGTTCGCGTGGAGGCGCTTCAAGTATGGTGACGCGATCGCGTCGGTCACGCGGTCGCGTCGCTCACGCGGTCGCGTGACCCATGTTATGCTTATGGCGCTAGTGCATCCTCGCACCAGCACAACTCTCTGTTCAAATTAATTTATTTGCCAAAATTGGGACGGCGCGATCGCGTGAGTGTGCGTTAGAAAATGGATGACGCGGCCGCGTCGGCGACGCGGTCGCGTGATAAGGATTGTGCTTCCAGCACCAATCCAGCATCACTCTCGCACAATATTTCATTGTGCACCCTTTTACGTCGAAAACTCAGGGCACGCGGCTGCGTGGGGCACGCGGTCGCGTGGAGGCTATGATTCCCATGCGACTGAGGACAAGTCATCTTAGCCTAGTTTCACTAGTCTTTTTCCTTTGTTTTCATTTAGTTTTATGCACTTTCTTAAGCCATAAGTAAGCCAATTGGGTTGAATTTCATATTTCCTTTGATTCAATCAACCAGGGATAAATTGATGCATTTTTATGAGTTTTTGTGCCATAATTGCTCATGTGACAAGAAGAAGAACAACTCTCATGATTATGGCATAGCTTTGATACAATTGTTGATTGATGATAGGTGGAATAAAGCTTGGAAGAAGGTTGCAAGAATGGGCTTGAAAAGAGGGATTCACGTTTGAGCTAACGTTTGCCTCAAACGTGAGGTCAAACGTTGGCTACATTTTGGCAAGGAAGAGCATGGCAAAGCACCCCTGATTTATGGTTTAGATGAGCCACGTTTGCGCCAACGTTTGCCTCAAACGTTGGGCCAAACGTTAGCCAAAAAGGGAGCCTGGGAAGAACCACGTTTGAGCTCACGTTTGACCTCAAACGTTGGCTCAAACGTGGATGACAGCAAATGGGCTATCTGCATAATGCCTCACACAAGGGACGTTTGAGTCAACGTTTGCCTCAAACGTTGACTCAAACGTGAATGGTTCATGGCCCGGTTCACAAATGGATTTCTTCCCAACACCAAGAGCAATCAACAGAGGCTATTATCAACCCAATTCCATCAAGACTAAAGGCTCAATTCAAGGCTTGAAGATCATTTGAAGAAAGTATATAAATAGCTTAGAATTTAAGTTTTTAGGGAGCTTTTCTTTTTAGAGTTTTCTTTAAGAATTTTCATAGCATTCACAGTAGAGAGCTTTTGGGTTTTGTGCTGTTTGGAGATTCTGAGTCTTGGGGAAGGAGAATTGAATTCTCTTCCTCTTAGTTTTCTTGTTTTTCAATTTCATCTACACTTGTCTTGAGTCTTGGGTGTTGAAGAATTGAGGAAATTCTGTCTCAATCTCACATTGAGATCTCTTTGTTTTTCTTACTGCAACTTCTGGAAATTGAACTTGGATTTACATTTCTACATTGCTCTCTTCTTTAATTTGGCATTTTGCTCTCTAAATTTGGATCTAAGAAGGCATTGAGATCTAGACTTAGTTATCTAGTCTCTTGGGTCCTGAGATCTATTGATTTCCATTTTAATTTCCTTGTTTAATTACTACACCAAGTTTATTTTCCTTTTAGTTTTGAGATCCGGTTCAACTAATTACATCAGCTACTCTTCATTCTGTTAAGTTTTGCTTTTCCTTGTTTAATTCCTGCAAATCCAATTCCCATTCCCCTTTTATTTTTCAAGTCATTTATATTTCTTGCACTTTAAGTTTCTGCAATTTACATTACTTGCACTTTAAGATTCAGCTCTTTTTCTTTTTGTTCCCTTTAATTTTCTGCAAATCACCCACTCCCCTTTACATTCTATGCAATTTAATTCCTGTCAACACAATTTCACAAAATCAACACTTGTTTGCTTGACTAATTCAACCACTAAACTAAAGTTTCTCAATCCTTCAATCCTTGTGGGATCGACCTCACTCCCGTGAGTTTTATTACTTGATGCGACCCGGTACACTTGCCGGTGAGTTTTGTGTCGGATCGTTTTCCGCACATCAGCGACGCGAACGTGTCAGCGACGCGGTCGCGTAGGTTTATTTGTGCCATTGGCACGCCTCCAGCCACGCTCCAACGTGACTTTCTGTTCATCTTTATTTTTCTTTACTCTCCTTTCGACGCGGACGCGTCGCTGATGCAATCGCGTCGCGTAGCGAAAATTTTTTTTTTTTGAAAATAAAAACATGTAAATGCAGATGCACGAAAGTACTAAGAAAGAGAAGATTTATTGAATAGGAAAAACTAAAAATAAAGAAAAGAACGATCATACCATAGTGGGTTGTCTCCCACCTAGCACTTTGCTTTAACTTCCGTAAGTTGGACGCTCCACTAGCTCAATCTTCTGCTATGTGGGGATCTTCCAAGAGGAAGATCTCAAGCTCCTTGTTTCTCTGCATCTTCTCGCCATGGTATAGCTTCAGGCGTTATCCATTAACCTTAATGAGTTCAGAGCTTGAGGGATGGCTTAGGTGATAAACTCCGTACGGTTCGGCCTTCTCTACTCTGTATGGACCTTCCCATCTTGATCTCAACTTACCTGGCATGAGCCTTAGTCGAGATTTGTAAAGGAGGACTAAATCCCCAGGTTGGAACTTTTTCTTCTTGATGTTTTGATCATGTACAGCCTTCATCTTTTCCTTGTATATTCTGGAGTTTTCATAAGCTTCTAGGCGAAGGCTCTCCAGTTCCTGCAGTTGCAACTTCCTTTCAGCTCCGGCTTTCTCAATTCCCATGTTGCACTCCTTAACTGCCCAAAAAGCTTTGTGTTCTACTTCAACTAGGAGATGACAAGCTTTTCCATAAACCAAGCGGAAAGGACTCATCCCAATGGGTGTCTTGTATGCTGTTCTATATGCCCAGAGTGCATCTTGTAGCCTGGTGCTCCAGTCTTTTCTATGAGGCTTTACTATCTTTTATCCATTAGAATTTGGAAATGGACCCATGAAGTCAATGCCCCAAACATCAAAAATTTCACAGAAAAGCATAATTTGTTGAGGCGTTTCATCCTTCCTGGATATATTGCCAAATTTCTGGCATGGGAGACAAGATTTACAAAACTCAACAGCATCTCTAAAAAGAGTAGGCCACCAGAATCCACAGTCTAAGATCTTTCTAGCTGTTCTTTGAGGGCCAAAATGTCCTCCACTCTTAGATGAGTGATAGGCCTCTAAAATGGACTGGAATTCTGATTGAGGCACACAACGTCTAATTACTTGATCAGCGCCACATCTCCATAATATGGGTCATCCCATATATAATATTTAGACTCGCTTTTCAGCTTGTCTCTTTGATGCTTAGAAAAATTTGGAGGAAATGTGCGGCTAACTAAATAATTAGCAACAGGTGCATACCAAGGGACTACCTCAGATACTGCTTGCAGGTTATCAAAAGGAAAATTATCATCTATAGGAGTAGAATCATCCTTAATATGCTCAAGGCGACTCAAGTGGTCTGCCACTAAATTCTGATTACCACTCCTATCCTTTATTTCTAAATCAAATTCTTGTAACAGCAGTATCCAACGTATAAGTCTTGGTTTGGACTCCTTTTTAGCTAATAGATACTTTAAAGCTGCATGGTCCAAATACACTACTACTCTAGTACCAAGTAAATAAGCTCGAAATTTATCCGGAGCAAAAACAATAGCAAGAAGCTCTTTCTCAGTAGTAGTATAGTTGGACTGGGCATTGTCTAAAGTCTTAGACGCATAAGCAATAACGAAAGGATCCTTACCTTCACGCTGAGCCAGCGCTGCTCCTACTGCATGGTTGGAAGCATCGCACATGATTTCAAATGGCTGGCTCCAGTCTGGTCCTCTCACAATTGGAGCTTGAGTCAGAGTAGTCTTCAGCTTATCAAACGCTTGTTTGCAATCCTCACTGAACTCGAACTCAATATCCTTCTGCAATAATCTGGATAAGGGAAGTGCGACCTTACTAAAGTCCTTAATAAATCTCCTGTAAAAATCTGCATGGCCAAGGAACGAACGGACTTCCCTCACAGAAGAGGGGTAAGGTAAACTAGAAATAACATTCACCTTTGCTGGGTCTACAGAAATGCCATTATTAGATACCACATGTCCTAATACAATTCCTTGTTTTACCATAAAGTGACATTTTTCAAAATTTAATACAAGGTTTGTATTAACACATCTATCTAATACTCTAGATAATCTATCTAAGCAAAGGCTAAAAGAATCACCATAAACGCTAAAATCGTCCATAAAAACTTCCATACAGTCCTCAATAAGATCAGAGAAGAGACTCATCATGCACCTTTGGAAAGTAGCTGGTGCATTGCACAAGCCAAAAGGCATTCTCTTGTAAGCATAAGTCCCAAAAGGACATGTAAAAGTAGTCTTTTCCTGATCCTCGGGAGCTATATGAATCTGGAAATAACCTGTGTAACCATCTAAAAAGCAATAATGTGATTTACCTGACAGGCGATCCAGCATTTGATCAATGAATGAAAGTGGGTAGTGATTCTTACGGGTAGCTTGGTTGAGACGCCTATAATCAATGCAGACTCTCCAAGCATTCTGAACTCTAGTTGCTATGAGCTCTCCATGCTCATTCTTCACTGTAGTGACTCTAGACTTCTTGGGCACCACTTGTACTGGGCTTACCCATTCACTGTCTGAAATGGGATATATGATACCTGCTTCCAATAGTCTGGTCACTTCCTTTTTGACAACTTCCAAGATGGTGGGATTCAATCTTCTTTGGGGTTGACGGATGGTATGCGAAATTGTTACTCTGAGGTTGTAAAATTTGTTGTTCGTTCTCTCCCTGGTAATGGCTCCAAAAACGTGTGCACAGTACCATGGTCCAAGCATAACTTCACAACTTCGCACAACTAACCAATAAGTGCACTGGGTCGTCCAAGTAATAAAACCTTACGTGAGTAAGGGTCGATCCCACGGAGATTGTTGGTATGAAGCAAGCTATGGTCACCTTGTAAATCTCAGTCAGGCGGATATCAAATGGTTATGGAGTTTTCGAATTATACTAAATAAATAGAAAATAAAGATAGAAATACTTATATAATTCATTGGTGAGAATTTCAGATAAACGTATAGAGATGCCTTCGTTCTTCTGAACTTCTGCTTTCCTGCTGTCTTCATCCAATCAGTCCTACTCCTTTCCATGGTAAGCTTTCTGTAAGGGCATCACCGTTGTCAATGGCTACATCCCATCCTCTCTGTGAAAATGGTCCAAATGCTCTGTCACGGCATGGCTAATCATCTGGAGGTTCTCGATCATACTGGAATAGGATTTACTATCCTTTTGCGTCTGTCACTACACCCAGCACTCGCGAGTTTGAAGTTCATCACAGCCATCCCTTCCCAGATCCTACTCGGAATACCACAGACAAGGTTTAGACTTTCCAGATCTCAGGAATGGCCATCCATGGGTTCTAACTTATACCACGAAGATACTAATAACTCGGACTTGGTCCCCTGTATTAGATATCTAAGAGATACTCATTCTAGCTTGGTTGCATGTAGAACGGAAGTGTTTGTCAGGCACGCGTTCATAAGTGAGAATGATGATGAGCGTCACATAATCATCACATTCATCATGTTCTTGGGTGCAAATGGATATCTTAGAAGCGGAATAAGTTGAATTGAATAGAAAACAGTAGTACTTTGCATTAATTCATGAGGAACAGCAGAGCTCCACACCTTAATCTATGGAGTGTAGAAACTCTACCGTTGAAAATACATAAGTGAAAGGTTCAGGCATGGCCGAGAGGCCAGCCCCCAAAACGTGATCACAGGATCAAAAATACAATCCCGGATGTTCCAAAGATCATAAGATGTCTAATACAATAGTAAAAAGTCCTATTTATACTAAACTAGTTACTAGGGTTTACAGAAGTAAGTAATTAATGCATAAATCCACTTCCGGGGCCCACTTGGTGTGTGCTTGGGCTGAGCTTGAAGTTTACACGTGGAGAGGTCATTCTTGGAGTTGAACACCAGTTTGTAACGTGTTTCTGGCGTTCAACTCTGGTTCGTGACGTGTTTCTGGCGTTTAACTCCAGACTGCAGCGTAGAAGTGGCGTTCAACGCCCTTTTGCATCGTCTAAACGTGGCCAAAGTATGGACTATTATATATTGCTGGAAATCCCTGGATGTCTACTTTCCAACCCAATTGGAAGCGTGCCATTTTGAGTTCTGTAGCTCCAGAAAATCCACTTTGAGTTTAGAGAGGGCAGAATCCAACAGCATCAGCAGTCCTTCTTCAACCTCTGAATCTGATTTTTGCTCAAGTTCCTCAATTTCAGCCAGAAAAT
>NC_029786.2:29033830-29034134 GCF_000816755.2 Arachis ipaensis | reverse complement strand
TTTGCCTTTTGGTTTTAAGAGCTTTTGGCTTTTTCTGCTTGCTTTTTCTCTTTTTTAATTTTTTTTCGCCATTTTTTTTTTCTTTCTTTTTTTTCTGCAAGCTTTTGTATTCACTGCTTTTTCTTGCTTCAAGAATCATTTTTATGATTTTTCAGATTATCAAATAACATGTCTCTTGTACATCATTCTTTCAAGAGCCAACATATTTAACATTCTAAAACATTAACTTCAAAAGACATATGCACTGTTCAAGCATTCATTCAGAAAACAAAAAGTATTGTCTCCACATCAAAATAATTAAACT
>NC_029786.2:29021171-29033805 GCF_000816755.2 Arachis ipaensis | reverse complement strand
TGTACCCTGTTGATTCCCACCTTGTAGTTCTCGTGAGGTAGTAGGAAGTACTTTAATCTCTTCTAGTTTCTCGTTACTCCCTCCTCGTTGTTTCTAGGAACTTAATTCTCCTAGGGAGGTGTTGATTTGCTCCCAAAAATTTTGTGGAAGAAAGTGCATCCCTTGAGGTATCTCAGGGATTTCTTGATGATGAGCTTCTTCACGTGTTTCTTGAGCTCCATGAGTGGGCTCTCTTGTTTGCTCCATCCTTTTCTTAGTGATGGGCTTCTCTTCCTCAATGGGAATGTCTCCTTCTATGAAAGCTCCAGCTGAGTAACATAGATGGCAAATAAGATGAGGGAAAGCTAGCCTTGCCAAGGGGGAGGGCTTTTCGACTATTTTGTAGAGTTCAAGGGAGATGACTTCATGAACTTCTACTTCCTCTCCAATCATGATGCTATGAATCATGATGGCTCGATCCACAGTAACTTCAGAACGGTTGCTAGTGGGAATGATGGAGCGTTGGATGAACTCCAACCATCCTCTAGCCACAGGCTTGAGGTCTAGTCTTCTAATTTGAACCGGTTTGCCTTTTGAGTCAATCTTCCATTGATCTCCTTCCACACATATGTCCATGAGGACTTGGTCCAACCTTTGATCAAAGTTGACCCTTCTAGTGTAGGGGAAAAAGTGCATTCTCTTCCATCATTGGCAAGTTGAACGCCAACCTTACATTTTTCGGACTAAAATCTAAGTAATTCCCCCGAACCATAGTGAGATAACTCTTTGGGTTCGGGTTCTTACGTTGATCATGGTTCCTTGTGATCCATGCATTACCATAAAACTCTTGAACCATTAGAATTCCGACTTGTTGGATGGGGTTTGTTAGAACTTCCCAACCTCTTCTATGGATCTCATGTCGGATCTCCGGATACTCATTTCTCTTGAGTTTGAAAGGGACCTCGGGGATCACCTTCTTCTTGGCGACAACATCATAGAAGTGGTCTTGATGAGCTTTGGAGATGAATCTTTCCATCTTCCATGACTCGGAGGTGGAAGCTTTTGTCTTCCCTTTCCCTTTTCTAGAGGATTCTCCGGTCTTAGGTGCCATCATTGGTAATGGAAAAACAAAAAGCTTATGCTTTTACCACACCAAACTTAGAATATTGCTCGCCCTCGAGCAAGAGAAGAAAGAATAGATGAATAAGAAGAAGAAAATATGGAGGAGAGGAGGGAGAGGTGTATTCGGCCAAGAAGGGGAAAAGAGGGTTGTGTTATGTGAAAATGAGGAAGAATGGAGGGCTTTATATAGGAAGGGGAGGGGGGGTTAATTTCGGCCATATAGGGTGGGTTTGGGTGGGAAATTGATTTTAAATTTTGAAGGTAGGTGGAGTTTATGAGGTAGGTATATAGGGAAGAGTGGATGGATGTGAGTGGTGAAGTGGTGATAGGGAAGAGAGATTGAGGTGATTGGTGAAGAGTTTTGGGGAAGAGTGTTTATTGGGAAGAGAGGATGAACATTGAGAAGAGGAAAGAGAGTGAGTGGTGGTAGGTGGGGATCCTGTGGGGTCCACAGATCCTGAGGTGTCAAGAATTTGCATCCCTGCACCAATTAGGCAGGTAAAATGCCTTTGCATGCAATTCTGGCGTTTAAACGCCGAATTGATGCTTGTTCTGGGCGTTCAGCGCCCAGATGCAGCATATTTCTGGCGTTGAACGCCAGCCAGATGCTTGTTTCTGGCGTTCAGCGCCAGCTCTTCCTCAGTGTGCATTTCGGGCGTCTGAACGCCAAGATGCTACTTGTTTCTGGCGTTCAACGCCAGATCCATGCTCTGTTCTGGCGTTGAACGCCAGCCAGATGCTCCTTACTGGCGTTTAAACGCCAGTAAGTACTTCCTCCAGGGTGTGATTTTTCTTCTGTTGTTTTTTATTTTTCTTCAATTTTTTCAATTGTTTTTGTGACTCCACATGATCATGAACCTATGAAGACATATAACTAATAAAAAATATAATTAAATAAAAATTGGGTTGCCTCCCAACAAGCGCTTCTTTAANNTCTAGGATTATGAAATCAGCAGGGATGTAAAGGCCTTCAACCTTTACTAATATGTCCTCTACTTGTCCATAAGCCTGTTTTCTGGAATTGTCTGCCATCTTTAATGAGCTTTTAGCAGCTTGTACCTCAAAGATTCCCAGTTTCTCCATTACAGAGAGTGGCATGAGGTTTATTCCTGACCCCAGGTCACATAGAGCCTTCTCAAAGGTCATGGTGCCTATGGTACAAGGTATTAAGAACTTTCCAGGATCCTGTTTCTTCTGAGGCAATCTCAGTTGATCCAATACATTCAGTTCATTGGTGAACAGGGGAGGTTCATCTCCCCAAGTCTCATTACCAAATAAATTGGCATTCAGCTTGATGATTGCACCAAGGAAGTTGGCAACTTGCTCTTCAGTAACATCTTCATTCTCTTCATAAGAGGAGTACTCTTCAGAGCTCATGAATGGCATAAGGAGGTTCAATGGAATCTCTATGGTCTCTAGATGAGCCTCAGATTCCTTTGGTTCCTCAAAGGGAAACTCCTTAGGATTCACGTCCTCCCCTTCCTCCTTGGATTCGGCCATGATGGTCAATTCAATGGCCTTGCATTCTCCTTTTGGATTTTCTTCTGTATTGCTTGGGAGAGCACTAGGAGGGGTATCAGTGATCTTCTTACTCAGCTGGCCCACTTGTGCCTTCAAATTTCTAATGGAGGACCTTGTTTCATTCATGAAACTCAGAGTGGCCTTAGATAGATTAGAGACTAAGTTTGCTAAATTAGAGGTACTTTGTTCAGAGTTCTCTGTCTGTTGCTGAGTGGATGATGGAAAAGGCTTGCTATTGCTAAACCTGTTTCTTCCACCATTATTAAAGCCTTGTTGAGGCTTTTGTTGATCCTTCCATGAGAAATTTGGATGATTCCTCCATGAGGGGTTATAGGTGTTTCCATATGGTTCACCCATGTAATTCACCTCTGCTATTGCAGGGTTCTCAAGATCATAAGCTTCTTCCTCAGAAGATGCCTCTTGAGTACTGTTGGATGCAGCTTACATTCCATTCAGACTCTGAGAAATCATATTGACTTGCTGAGTCAATATTTTATTCTGAGCCAATATGGCGTTCAGAGTATCAATTTCAAGAACTCCCTTCTTCTGAGGCATCCCATTACCCACAGGATTTCTCTCAGAAGTGTACATGAACTGGTTATTAGCAACCATGTCGATGAGTTCTTGAGCTTCTGCAGGTGTTTTCTTTAGGTGAATGGATCCACCTGCAAAAGTATCCAATGACATTTTAGCTAATTCAGATAGACCATCATAGAATATATCCAGGATGGTCCATTCTGAAAGCATGTCAGAAAGACACTTTTTGGTCAGTTGCTTGTATCTCTCCTAAGCTTCATAGAGGGATTCACCTTCTTTCTGTCTGAAGGTTTGAACATCTACTCTAAGCTTGCTCAACTTTTGAGGAGGAAAGAACTTGGCTAAGAAAGCCGTGACCAGCTTATCCCAAGAGTTCAGGCTATCTTTGGGTTGAGAGTCCAACCATATTCTAGCTCTGTCTCTCACAGCAAAAGGGAAAAGCATGAGCCTGTAGACTTCAGGATCTACTCCATTAGTCTTAACAGTATCACAGATCTGCAAGAATTCAGTTAAGAACTGAAAGGGATCTTCAGATGGAAGTCCATGAAACTTGCAGTTTTGTTGCATCAGAGAAACTAATTGAGGTTTCAGCTCAAAGTTGTTTGTTCCAATGGTAGGGATGGAGATGCTTCTTCCATGTAAATTGGAATTAGGTGCAGTAAAGTCACCAAGCATCCTCCTTGCATTATTATTATTTTCGGCTGCCATCTCCTCTTCTTGTTCGAAAATTCATGTAAGGTTGTCTCTGGATTGTTGTATTTTAGCTTCTCTTAGTTTCCTTTTCAGAGTCCTTTCAGGTTCAGGGTCTGCTTCAACAAGAATGTTCTTGTCCTTGCTCCTACTCATATGACAAAGAAGGGAATAACAAAGAAAATATGGAATCCTCTATGTCACAGTATAGAGATTCCTTTGGGCAAAACAAAAAGTTAATTAGTTAGTTGAAACAAATTTTGAAAATAAATTTTGAAAAGATAAGAAGATAAGGAGTTAGAAAAGATATTTTAAAATCAAATTTTTGAAAAAAGATGTGTTTTAAAAAGATATGATTAAGAGGATATGATTTTGAAAAAGATAAGATAAAAAGATCTTTTTGAAAAGATATGATTGAAATTAGTTTTGAAAAAGATTTGATTTTTTTAAAATCACAATTAATGACTTGATTCACAAGAAATCACAAGATATGATTCTAGAATTTAAAGTTTGGATCTTTCTTAACAAGTAAGTAATAAACTTAAAATTTTTGAATCAAAACATTAATTGTTGATGATATTTTCGAAAATTATGAAATAAAATAAAGAAAAAGATTTTTGAAAAATATTTTTAAAATTTTCGAAAATAAATGAGAAAAATGAAAAAGATATGATTTTTGAAAAAGATTTTGAAAAAGATAAAATTTTTTTTTAAATTGAAAATTTGATTTGACTCATAAGAAACAATTGAATTTTAAAAATTTTTGAAAAAGTCAATCCAAATTTTCGAAATTTATGAGGGAAAAAAGGATAGATATTTTTTTTATTTTTGAATTTTTAATGATGAAAGAGAAAAACATGAAAATGATGCAATGCATGAAAATTTTGGATCAAAACAATGAATGCATGCAAGAATGCTATGAATGTCAAGATGAACACCAAGAACACTTTGAAGATCAAGATGAACACCAAGAACTTATTTTTGAAAAATTTTCAAGAAAAGAAAACATGCAAGACACCAAACTTAGAAATTTTTCATGTATAGACACTATGAATGCAATAATGCATGTGAAAAATAAGAAAAGACACAAAACAAGAAAATATGAAGATCAAACAAAAAGACTGGCCAAGAACAACTTGAAGATCATGAAGAACACTATGAATGCATGAATTTTCGAAAAATGCATAAAAAATTTTAGAAAAAATGCAATTGATACCAAACTTAAAAATTGACTCAAGACTCAAACAAGAAACACAAAATATTTTTTATTTTTATGATTTTATGATTTTTTTTTTGAATTTTTCGAAAATTAATGTGAAAAAGAAAATAAGAATTCCAAAATCTTTAAGAAGAATTTCAGGAATCTTTCAATATTAGCCCAAAGCTCCAATCAAAGGGTTGGACATGGCTTAATAGCCAGTCAAGCTTTAGTATGTAACTCAGATATACTGCTCATTAGTTATCAAATTAACTTGCCTCTATGCTGATGGTCTGGAAGCCTTAGTCCAAAAGATTTTAGACATGGCTTTACAGCCAGCCAGACTTCAACATGCTTCATGAAACTCTAGAATTCATTCTTAAAAATTCTGAAGAAAAAATATTTTTTTTTTGAAAATATTTTTTTTTTTGGGAAAAACGAAAAAGAAGAAAATATTTTTGAAAAATTTTTGAAAACTTTTTGAAAATAAAATAAGAAGAAAATTCCCTTCCCAGATCCTACTCAGAATACCACAGACAAGGTTTAGACTTTCCAGATCTCAGGAATGGCCATCTATGGGTTCTAACTTATACCACGAAGATACTAATAACTCGGACTCGGTCCCCTGTATTAGATATCTAAGAGATACTCATTCTAGCTTGGTTGCATGTAGAACGGAAGTGTTTGTCAGGCACGCGTTCATAAGTGAGAATGATGATGAGCGTCACATAATCATCACATTCATCATGTTCTTGGGTGCGAATGGATATCTTAGAAGCGGAATAAGTTGAATTGAATAGAAAACAGTAGTACTTTGCATTAATTCATGAGGAACAGCAGAGCTCCACACCTTAATCTATGGAGTGTAGAAACTCTACCGTTGAAAATACATAAATAAAAGGTTCAGGCATGGCCGAGAGGCCAGCCCCCAAAATGTGATCACAGGATCAAAAATACAATCCCGGATGTTCCAAAGATCATAAGATGTCTAATACAATAGTAAAAAGTCCTATTTATACTAAACTAGTTACTAGGGTTTACAGAAGTAAGTAATTAATACATAAATCCACTTCCGGGGCCCACCTGGTGTGTGCTTGGGCTGAGCTTGAAGTTTACACGTGGAGAGGTCATTCTTGGAGTTGAACACCAGTTTGTAACGTGTTTCTGGCGTTCAACTCTGGTTCGTGACGTGTTTCTGGCGTTTAACTCCAGACTGTAGCGTAGAACTGGCGTTCAACGCCCTTTTGTGTCATCTAAACTCGGCCAAAGTATGGACTATTATATATTTCAGAAAAGCTCTGGATGTCTACTTTCCAACCCAATTGGAAGCGCGCCATTTTGAGTTCTGTAGCTCCAAAAAATCCACTTTGAGTGCAGGGAGGTCAGAATCCAACAGTATCAGCAGTTCTTCTTCAACCTCTGAATCTGATTTTTGCTCAAGTCCCTCAATTTCAGCTAGAAAATACCTGAAATCACAGAAAAACACACAAACTCATAGTAAAATCCAGAAATATGAATTTAACATAAAAACTAATAAAAACATCCCTAAAAGTAACTAGATCCTACTAAAAACATACTAAAAATAATGCCAAAGAGCGTATAAATTATCCGCTCATCAACGGACAGGTCTTGCTCCCTCTTCCTAAAATATTCTGTGCTCACATACTTGAGGGTTGATGCCTACTATGTCTGCCAAGCTCCACCCGATTGCCTTCTTATGCTTCCTCAGCACATCAAGTAATTGCTCTTCTTGTTGAGAAGTAAGTTCCCTTGCAATGATAACTGGAAACCTCTGCTCATCTTCGAGATAAGCATATTTGAGATGCGGAGGGAGGGGTTTCAATTCTAACTTCTGATCATGAGCAGGCTCTGGATTATCTGGGGCTTGTGAAAATGGCGAAGTGCCCTCATTGTCAGTTAAAAGGGTCCCCACACTTGGACCTTGTCCAGTGTGCCTCTCTTCAAACTCTTCCTTGTGAACTTCAGCTACACTTTCATCTATGACATCACACTAGAAGATAGAACGATCTTTTGGGGGGTTGTCAATGATTCCATTCAGATTGAAGATTACTATGCGGTCATCTATTTCAAAGGAGTATGTTCCTGAAAATGCATCCAATTTGAATTTTGATGTCTTCAGGAATGGTCTTCCAAGTAGGAGTGATGATGGGTTATCTGAATCATTATGGGGCATTTCCAAGATATAAAAATCAGTGGGAAATATAAGCACTTTAATGTTCACCAAAACATCTTCAGCAACTCCAGCCACTGTAATAATGCTTTTATCTGCTAACACAAAACGAGCTGCCGACCTTTTTAAGGGAGGGAGCCTCAAAATATCATATATAGACAAAGGAATTATACTGACACATGCTCCTAAATCACACATGCAATCATAAATTACTACACCACCAATAGTACAGCTAACTATACAAGGACCTAGATCACTACATTTTTCAGGTAATCCTCCCATTAAAGCAGATATAGAACTACCTAAAGGAATAGTTTTTAATTCATTAATTTTGTCTTTATGGATACATAAGTCTTTTAGAAACTTTGCATATTTAGGTACCTGCTGAATAACATCAAAAAGAGGAACAGTTACCTCAACATTTTTGAATATTTCTACCATTTTGGGGTCGGGTTCCAGCTGCTTCTTGGGCTTCCTTGCAAGTTGTGGAAATGGAATAGGAGTAGTGTTTTCTGTGGTGTCTGCGCCTTTTGGTGCTTCCTCCTGTGGTTGAGCTATTTCTTCTTCAGCTATGTCCTGTATGTCCTCTTCCTCTTCAACATCTTCTATTTCTACTACCTCTTCAGCTGAGGTGTGTTCTGGTGGGCTTGGTTCCTCCTGATTCCTCTCCTGCAGTGTAGTTCCAGACCTTAGGGTGATGGCATTAATGCCTCCCTTTGGATTGGGTAATGGTTGAAAGGGGATTCCAGTGGAGCTCGAGGGTTGGTTACTGGAATTTTGCGTTTATCCAATCTGTGACATAAGAGCTTGCAAAGTAGAGGTGAGACCATTCAGACTGGCATTAATACTATTCATGATGTTATTTTCTATGGTCTGTTGTCTTCGCTCAAAAGATTGTAGTAGCTCTTCATTAGGAGATAAAGAAGAATGAGTAAATTGAGAGGTCTGCTGTTGATTGTTCTGTGGTCCTTGGTTTTGCCTCAGGTGAGGTGCTCTGTAAGGTTGATTCTGCTGCCTGTTGTTGTTATTATTCTACCTCTGATTTCCCTTATTATCTCGGCCTCCTTTGTTATTATTGTCCCTCCAATTCTGGTTAGAATTGTCTTGCATTTAGACATTGTACAGATAAGGCATTTAGACAATTAGCAAGTAATATGCAGTCAAATAGGCAATCTGAAACAATTCATGTAGTATGCATATGATGAAAGCCTGTCCCTAGTGGCTGATGATATCATCTGTCGGTTATAGAGCCAACCCAACAAGTCCTGGTAGCTAACTGTTGGACTGTCCCTCTGTCGTGTCTCCCCAAACTCGAGTTATACTCAATATAAATTTGATCATAATCATGATCCATATCCATCACCCTCACTGGTGAATATTCATGGGGGTGAGCTCATTCGGGGCTTTTACAGTGCCCGGCCACCCTGACGACATAGGGTTAACAGAGCTTCGAGTCTCAACCTGGAGCACGGGGTGGCTAGCCACTGCTTTCTCACAGGGAAACTCTCATCTCCGATAGTGGAAGTGCAAACATTCACAATTCATTCAACAGCATATATGCATTTATTCTTAGCCATAATCATGGCTCCGCCGTAACATGGCAATAATCTAGCCATCCGGCTCACGGTTAAATCCATAACCAGCCAATTCATTAACAATCACGGCCCTTCGGCCCATGGCATAACAAGCACTTCCACCGCCATCCTCCGCATCTCACATAATCATCTTTGATCCTCATTTATCATTCATTTTTCCCTTGCTTCACTTGTAAGTTACCACATCCCCTAGCTCCTTTTTCTCATTGCTAGGCATACCATAATGATCTAAAACACAAATGGTGAGATTGGAGGCTTAGAAGTATGAAATTTGGCTTTTAAAACTCAAAAATCAACTTTGGGATGAAAACAGGGTCACGCGTACGCGCACTCCACGCGCACGCGTGGATGGCCACAAAACTCATCGACGCGAAAGCGTCATACACGCGGACGGACGGATTTAAAAATAGCCAAACGACGCGCAAGCGTCAGCCACGTGTACGCGTGGGTGCTCTTGCGCCCCAGGCACAAAACTGGCACAACTCTGAAACAACTCTCAGGAAAATAGCTGGGCATTTGGTGCAGCGCATCGACGCGCCCGCGTGGATGGTGCTTTCTTGAAGAACGGCGCGTACGCGCCAAGTGCGCCTACGCGCGGAGGGTCATTCTGTTAAAAATTTTCTAAGTTAAAAGCTGCAGAATTTACAGATTCAACCCCCAATCTTCCGACGGGCATAACTTTCTCATTTTAAATCGTTTTCTGCCCGTTCTTTCAACAGCATGGACATCCCGGATCCAATTTCATTTCTAAATAAGTTTGGTACAAAACGGAGATCCGTAGTCCAAGTTATGTCTCATCTAAATATGCCCAAAAATCATATTTTCATACAAAACCACAAGGTGCCATTTTCAAAACAAGCCATTTTCAACTCTTTTAAAAAATCAACCAAAACATGCCAATTTCAGCCCTTTTTGAAATCAATCAAAATGTACTAAAATCAACATCAAGCCATCCTCAACTCACACTTGATACTTTACCAAAATTTCCAAAGTCACCATCTAACCATTTTAACACTTCTCAATCAAATGGCTAAAGGACAAACACAATATCATGTCATACATCCTTCCTCATCCCAATTTCCAATAATACTATTTTCAATCAACCATCATTATACATAATCAACATCATACTCACCATCAACATGGTACCACCCATCAATTCAACCTCAATCATCCATCAAGCATATATCACAACATGCATTTCTCACATATCACACAATCAAGGCATCAATATTCATAATTACATATATGAACACATCATATATCTCAACCATTCAACAACATCAACAATTCAATGCCTATCTTAGGGTCTCTAGCCTAAGTATTTCCTACCACATTACATATTAGATACGAGAAACCGAGACCATACCTTAGCCGATTTCCCAAGCTCAACCGGAGCACTTCCAAACCACTTGTCTACAAGCTCTCAAGGTATCAACACCTCCAAGAACAGCTTTTATCACACAAAACCCTCTCCCAAGCTTTCCAAAATCACTAATCAAGCTCCAATATTCACATATACACAACCTAAGCCACAATCACCATACCCATACACAACATCTCAATACCCAATCATCATAGAACAAAAAATTACACTAGGGTTGAGAATCTTACCATACCCAAGGTCCAAGGAGACAAGATTAACTTTCTCTTTCAAGAGAGTTGGGTCCTATAACATCAAAGAGCCCAAAATCTCAACATTTCACCCATGAAACTCGAAAACAAGGGCTGGAATTTTGAACAGCAGAACGTGGCTTACCTCAAGATTGATTGTATGGGTTTTTTAGAGCTCTCCGCGCTGAATGCGTGGCCGTAAATGGTGTAGCGATCGGAGCTCTAGATCAAAAGTTATGGTGGTTTGAAGATCAACCAAGGGAGAGAACTTGAGAGAGTGTTCTTCCCTTCCTCTCCACTATTTCAGCGTGAATTAAAGTGTTGTGAGGAGAAAAAGTGCTGAAATGAGTGTTTTTAGGGTTTAGTTATGTTGGGCCAAGGGCCCACTTTGGGTCCGGTTGGCCCGGTTTGGCCCGTTCGGTCCAATCTTGGTCTGATTTCTATAAAATTGGTACCAAAATTCTCGTCTCAATCTCCTCTATCATATTAAGCCATAAAAATCACATTTTTGGCTTTCTAGAATAAATTCTCATTTATGGGTTAATTAGCCATTAATTAACCGGGTCTTACAGGATGTGCGACGGGGGACAGTCTAAGGTTTTCGGACTTGTCGGATTAGCTGGATAACCAACAGATGGGCCCCATCAGCCATAGGACATGCATGCATCATATGCATTTATTTGTTTTGATTGCTATGCATTTCTTGGATTTGCCTAATTGATATATATCACCTGCTACCTGTTATACTTGCTACTTGTACTATCTGCTCGTTACTTGTGCGTGAACTTGTTTGGTTGCTTGTTTCTGTTGCATTATGAATGATGGAGGAATGGAGGAAATGGAGAAATGATTTGGTGTCAGTTAGGATTGAAATTGAGTAAGTTAGGTAGATTTAGAACACCTACTCCTGTTTATGGCTTCTGTTTAGTACTTAAGTTGGATAACTGAATAACGGAGTTCTACGATTGCCTATGGCATTCTCAGGACCTTATTAATTATACGTGTGGTACTTTTACCATGCTGAGAACCTCCGGTTCTCATCCCATCTTGTATTGTTGTTTTTCAGATGCAGGTCGAGAGGCTCCTCGCTAGGCATCTGGATCCTGGGAAGCAAAGTAGTCCTTGGGTGTATTTTGGTTTTCTGTTTGTATATATGCATATATGTATTTAGCTTACTCTCCAAATAACTTATGTATGCTGCTCCTCTTAGAGGTTGAGGGAGAGATAGGAGTTTACTTTGGTATTTTGGTGTATTTTGGGGATACCTATGTATGTATATATATATCCTCCGGCCAGCCTTAGCTCAGGGGCTAGCCAGCCTTAGCTTCGCAGGCTGAGTCAGAGGCTAGTTATGTTGTTTCCTTGGCCTTCCTTTACTCTTTTGCTTATCTTTATCATGTTCCTATTAGGTTTCTTAGCATGTAAGTAATCCTTTCCGTTGAGCGTTGCGCTTTTCATTTTGTGATTTTTGTTTACCGTTTTGTTTCAAGGCTCCTAGTATATTATCTTCTTCTCTATTACGTATTTATTTTGCTGTCTAGAGGTCCGTAACACCACATTACCTCTGTTCTATGACTTAAGCGTAAAACTCTGTGTAATAGGGTGTTATAGGTTATATATAGATAGTTACTATCTCCACTAAATAATGTATATAAACTGTTTGACTCCTCTTAGAGGTTGTCTTGAAGAACAGGTTTTGGTAGTTTGTCCTTGGGGTTTCCCTTGGGTTTCTTACTTTATGCTTTATATATACATGTATATACTTTTATGCTTGGACCGGTTATCTTCGCAAACCGGGTCTTGAGTTTTGATATTTGTACCTTTGACACTCTTTTGTTTATGGATTTGCGTTAGTCTATCCTTTGTCGGTTTTGTTGCGTTATCAATCGGAGTGTTGCGCTTTTCTATTTAACAATTTTGTTTTACCCCTTTTTCTTCAAAGGCTCCTAGTTATAAACATTTCTCACACTACTATATGTACTAAATTTTATTTTTGAGGTCGTAATACCTTGCCACCTCTATTTTATGACTTAAACATAAGACTCTGTATGGTAGGGTGTTACAAAAAGTATAAGCACACTGACATAAAACAACAATGCCAGAGAGAGATAGGAAAAAATGCTTAACTTCTTATACAAAAATAGAAAGATATTTCAAAACAATCCAAAGAAATAGATCACATTTCAA
>NC_029786.2:29018546-29020916 GCF_000816755.2 Arachis ipaensis | reverse complement strand
ATGAAAGAATAAAACACAATCATAAAATTAAAAGATTGAAGAATAGAAAATCACTAAAGTTTGAAAGAAAAAAGAAGAAACAAAAGATCAATTCGAAGGGAATCGAAGAAAACACAAGAAAACATATTTTCTAGTAGGCGAATCAGATCAGAGAACGAAAAAATAAAAAACAGAGAAAAAAAACCTGAAAACAAATCTGATTTGAGAGAAAGAGAATTTTCATTTACCTCTTTGAAAGAATCTGAGCTTCTTCCTCCGTGAGCTGGCCTCAATGCAAACACAAAAATCGATAATTAGAAAAAGAATTTGAAAAGTCAAAGAGAGAGAGAGAGAGTAGTGGATGAATGTGTGAACCTGGCCGGAACGGGTGGAGGTGGCGGGAGGTGAGGCGGCGATTTCCGTGGGAGAAAGAAGACAGTGATGAGACCTCAGGAGATGGCGCCGAGACCGGAGAAGATGACACCGACGGGACCTCAGGAGACGGCGGCGAGACGCGTGCAGAAGACGGCGGCAAAAAGACGACAACGCGCGTAGAAGAAGGATGATGGTATCTGATTAGAGGAGATGAGAATGGTGTGGGTGACTTAGGGTTAGGGAGGGTAATTTAGATAATATCTTTTTTTTTTAACTTAGCGACCGCTTTTGTGATTGATTAATTTATAAAATTGGTCGCTAATTTAAAAATTAGCAACCGATTTAGTGACCATAACTTTAGCGACTGAATTAGTAACTAACCAGGTTATTCTATTTACCTATAAATCGTTTGCAAAATTGGTTGCTAAATTAAAAAATAGTCACCGATTTTGTGACCAAGAGTCCCAAAGACATTCCTTCTTTTGTTTTGGTTGCTAATTCGGTTGCTAAATTAAAAAATAACGACCGATTTTAGCGACCAGTTATATTCTACTTGTATAAAACTAGTCGGTCGCTAATTCGGTGGCTATTAGTGATCGATTATGTTAGTAACTAAAATCAGTCGCTAAATTAACAATTAGCAACCAATTTAGTGACCATTAATTTAGCGACTGAATTAGCAACTAAAAAGTTGTCCACCCTATTTCACTATCAGTTGCAAAATCGGTAGCTAAAATAAAAAATAGCGACCGCTTTTGTGACCAATAGTTCCAAAGATATTATTTCTGTTTTGGTTACTAAATCAGTCGCTAAATAAAAAAATAGCGACTGATTTTAGTGACCGATTTTATTTTGGTTGTATTTAAAACTTATCTGTCGCTAATTCAGTTGCTATTAGCGACCAATATTGATTTGGTCCTGGAAATTCTGTATCGGTCGCTATTAGCAACCAATTTTTTCGGTCGCCAAAAATCGGTCGTTATTCCAGTACTTTCTTGTAGTGTTATAGAGGCAGATTTTTAATAAATCTGGATTGATTCGATATCTATGATTTGGGAGCGAAACCTACTTCTTTTTTATGGATACCAATTTCAAAAATTGCACTAAAAATTATATTTGAACAAGTAAAAAAAAGAAAAACTTGCAAAGTAAACTGAAATTGAATCACTTTAATTTGAAATTAGAAAAAATAGAGAAAATATCTTTAAATTTAAAGAAAATAGTAAAATGCCTCTAACATAGTCGAAGGATTTTAAATTTATAATAACAATGCAAAACTTTAAAGAATAAAGAAGAAAAACTTGCAAGAAAAAAAAGTAAATTGCAGAAAAGAAAAATTACAAGAAATTTTAAAAGAAATGAAAAGATGAGGAATGACAAAAAAGAAATTCGAAGCAGACTCAGAAAATCGCTGAGACGTGAGTGTGCGTGAGCGTTTTTTAAAGACGAATTTCAACCCTTTGACACTACTGAACCTTCTTAGTTTATAGAACAAGCTGACCAATTCTATATTGCTAAGTGTCACCCTCAAGGAGTTCAAAAATAACTGTTCCCGTCAAATGCAAATCCAAGTAATTGTGATTTGTATAATTCACTACGCAACTTGTTGACCTCATTTTTTGACAAGCCTACGCAAATTGAAACTTTCTGTATGTGTCGATTCTTATCCCTTCAATCGACATTCCTGTTGATTCAGTCGGTCGAAATTCTTTGACCAACAAGAGTGAAGTATTGTTTTTGTCCTTAATATTTGGCGTAAGTCTTAAAATTAAAGTTGTCCCTAAAATTTAAATCGTTATACTTAAGTCTCTAACATTTTAAAATAATCTCAATATTGTCTTACCGTTGATTCTATTAACAAATTATTAACAAAGGATAACATTGAGACGATTTTAAAAGGTTATATATTTAAATAAGATAATTTAAATATTAGCAACATATAACTTTGAGACTAAATTCAAATATTGGAGACAAAAACAATACTTTACTGTAATTTATATAATTCTCATATGAATT
>NC_029786.2:28995563-29018202 GCF_000816755.2 Arachis ipaensis | reverse complement strand
CTACTACTAATAATTTCCAACTTTAATATATTTACTTATATAAAAAAAAACTGTATACTTATAATTTAATTATTCATCAATCACTATATATTGATTCAGATGTCTAACTACTATCATTAGTCAGTATTTCCTTTTCCAATACATGATTTTCATAGATCTATCTTATTAGGTTAGGTAATTAGGTTAGTTCAATGGGGAAAAAACCCCTAAGAAACAAAAATTCATATATATTCGTTAGAAAGTATTCACTGTTAAATTAAGAGTGAGAATTGAGAAGAGTCACGGAACCAAGTTCTCACAGTAGATTGTTACTAGAAAAGCTCAATAATCATTTATTATAATCGAAAGATTATGCCAAGCAAACCCTATATAGGAATGGATTATAGTATTTAATTAGTTACTATGTGTTAATCATGTTCTAGAAGTCATGATGATTACGACACACCAGCTTAACCCCATATTAATCATTTCATTACTACTTACCTAATAATTGGTAATAGCCTTTTTGGGTTTTTTTTTTTATAATTTTGTTTTAATTTCAAATGCTCCATGGAGGGGCGGAGCCAGGTGGTAGGAAAGGAGGGCAATGTCCCCCTAATTTTAATGTTTTACATGTAAATTATATGTAAATTTCAATTTAGCCCCTCTTTAAAATTTTATTTTAGTCTTAATTTATTATATAAATATTTTTGACCTCCTCTAATATTTTATCTAAGTCCACCCTGGTTACATGCTTATAAATTAAGTCCTTTCCCTTCCAAGATAAATTTTAAAATAATTGTCATGGCTATAGACCCACCCCCACTTTGCATCTACCCCTTTAATTCATTCATAAATGTCTTCATGTGATGAGAAAATTGGAAAAGTGTAAGGAAAACACGAATCGATCTATGGACCCAAGAAAAGGCATCATCGTGCGTAATTAATTATTTATCCAAAATATCAATATATTAATTATTTGATGCTTCTCAACCTAGCACACTTTAACCAACGTATACATATTTCTGATCTAGATTCGATTCTAAATATATACGGGTCTATTTTTTAGATTTTAATCCGATCCTAGATTTGATGAAATTTAAATTTTTTTTATCACAATTATACAGGATCCAAATAAGGTGAAAATTGGGTTTTTCAAGCTTTAATAATAATTTATAAAAAAAAAATTATTTATAAAAAATATTTATTTATGATGTATTTTTTTATAAGAAAGAAATTTGTTATCGAAAAATTAATATTTATAGTGGAGCTTGAATTTGTCCATAAATTCTAATTTGATGCTTTTTTGATCTATTTTTTAATTCAACAAGTGTGATTAAAAATAAAATAATAAATTTATAATTAATATAATATGATATTGAAACTAATTTAAAATATATAAATATTTTTTAGTTCACTTAGAGTGCACATGAGACGGATGAAGCCGAGTTCGCTTTGAACCGGACCTGACTCGAAATAATGACTAGATCTATTTTTGATACTCTTATTCGACCCTAAACCTAGTGAAATCACACCAAATTAGCCTCTAAAATGTTCGGGACCAGATTAAGGTCCAATTTGGGTAAACAACTTAATTAAGTTACTTTTGAAGAAATAGCTTACACAATAAATGCTTATATTAAAAGTAGCTTATAAATAAGTTATTTTGTATTTAGTTTTTTAGTTCTAAAAGTATTTATTTTAAGAGAAAAGTGATAAAAAGCTTTTTATTATGAGAGAAGTTTTTTTTTTTTTTGAAGAAAAGGAGCTCAACACACTAACGTGGAGCATTAAGGAACAAACACAATAGTAAACAAGACAATAAATACAGTACGAACGTAATATGAACGTAATATGAGAGAAGTCATTTTTTTCACTTCTCTTTAAGCACCAAAATAGCTTTTTAGAAAGTTACAATTTTGTTTTAAAAATTGTACCGGACATTAATACTACACATTTTCATAAATTAAAAATAAAAAAAAAATTACTTATAAACCTATCCAAACGGACCCTAAGTCTTCGAATAGGACAATTAGGATTACAATTACGAGAACTAACTTGGTTAGTCAAAAAATTAAATTACTTATTTATTTAAATAAATATTGTAAATGTAAATTTTATTTTGTGCATGTAATAATTTATTAATTAATAAAAAATATTTAAATAAAATTTTAATTTGTGATAAATTAATCTTTAATTTATTGAGTTAAAAGATACCACGGTAAACAAATATTAAAAACAAAAATTACAATCATGGGTGAGTATTAAGTAGTCATTTATGTTGTGGTTCATATATGTTAAGGGGTGTACCGGCTCTCTTTAAAATTTGTGATTTTGTGTTCCCTTGAAGGTCCCACATATTCGCATGCCAACGAAGGAAAGCACCCGCAATCCGTATCATGGATAAATAATACGGGGGAATTATTATTGAAGAAAGAGTGACAAGAGATAGATAGGTTTTCCAAAAATTTTATTACGATTTATAGGCCTTCTAGAAAAGTATTACGCAAATTATTGAATAAATTTTATGATAAAACTTAAATGATTAAGTTATTGAAGAATTGCAGTAAAAAAGAATAAAAGGTGTCCAATATTGAGATTTTTAGGGACTTTAAAATTTTTGAATATGCAGCATGTTCTAAAAGGAATTGTCTTTAAACTAATTGGTATAGTTCGTCCTTGTGATGATCGTTTTAAAAGCTTTTAATTGAGAAGAGTTATACTTCAATTATTATAGAACAAAGAGAATGAATATCTGTAGAAGACACTTTAATATTCAAATTAGTATATAAAAATATAATTATTTAAATGAGTAAAAGTTGGACTATTTTTTTTATCTTCTTATTTTACCTGTTTGTCATTTTATAACGAAAAGTGTTTAATGTTACCGTTTATTAGTTACGATTATGCTAGTAACGAGAAAAAAATATTTTATACGTTTGAATGAATTTTTAACATAACAAATTGTATTAAGTATTAACCGAATTATAACATAAGCTTGACCGAATTATAGCTCGATCATAATGTACAGAACATATCATAACCTCTAAATTTGACCTAACAGTTTTAATAAAGTAGCTTGAACTTTTTTATATTTTATGCGTTATGATTCGGTTAATATAAGCATAAAGTCCCCAAACTGAACTTGCTTTGTTAACCTGCAGTGACAATAAATGAATTGAGAGTTGCATTAAACACCGTATCCTTTCAGTTTTCTAAAAACATATGGGTCGTTGATAGTTTTGAAGGGACATTTGTGGATTGGATTTAAAGGAGATGAAAAGTTGAAAATATTTTAGAGTGCAAAACAAATGAAAAGGTTTTCCTTTGAGATAAACTTTTGAAACTTGTAGAATTTATTCATATAAACGTTTTCACACGAAGGATGAAGGAAAACATGAGCTAGAAAGGTTAGTCATTTTCTTGCTCTAAATTTGTGTTTGCTTTTTCTATAATAGAATAAAACACTATAAAAAAACGTTAAAAATTGTTAGATTATCGTCAAATTTAGTATTGGACTTTAGCGCGAGTTTTGCATCAGATTCATCGTCAATTATGAGAATAAATTTGTCGTACTAAAATATTATTGCCAGAATTTATGTTCCAACAGTAACATCGATGGTAATATTCGGAGAGAGAAAAATAAATTTTGGCGCGCTATCTACCGTCGGATTTACCGGCGAGTAAATCTGACGTTGAACATAGTTTAGTGAAATGCTGCGTTTTGGTTGCACAAAGCACGTTATCATCGGATTAATCTGCCAGTAAATCTGACGGTAATCGTGCTCTCTCTAAATCCCTCACCTCTTCCCCTGCCGCCGCCTCCTGTCCTGCTGCCGCCGCTGCCCTGCCTTGCCATTGCTATTGCACTGCCCTCACTACAAAAAATTCTGGTTAAAACGGCGGTTTTTTTAGGTAATTACGGCGGTTTGAACCGCCATTATTACCAAGAACGGCGGTTTTAGAAAGCAACGTAATTCTGGGTGCCATTCTGGTTATTACGGCGGTTTTCAAAAAACACTACAAGAAAAAACAATATTTGTAACAAAATAAATTGTTACAGAAAAACGAAATTTTTGAAACAAATGGTTTTTGTAACAAAAAAAGCGGCCATTGCAGTAAGTCCCGTTACAAAAAGTTTTTGTAACAAAAAATGAAACTGTTACAATTCAAAGTGGTATTTTGTAATGAATTTTTCTGATACAAAAAACCGGAAGCTGTTACAAAAGTGGTAACAAATTTTGATCTTCAAGGTATTTTTGGTAACAATCTATTTTTTCGTATCATAAAATTTGTTACAAAATGTTACTTGATTTTGTAACGTCTTTTTCTTTAGTTACAAAAGCAAATTAATTATTTTGTAACAATTTTTTTCAATACAAATTGCATGCATAATTTACTAAATTATTTTTTAAATTAACTAATATATTAACTATTCTAATAAACAAGTCTACATTCATATAATATGCAAAAAGATACATAATTCAAAGATGCCTCATTTCGCTAAAGTTGTTTTAAAACAAAATAACATTAGTGAGTACATTGATTAGTTCTACAAGTTATATGCCTTGCATAAGTTCAACCAAAAGTTAAAAGTTCTAATATAGATTAGTCTTTCTATGAATCAAAATATTCTTGAGCCCTCAAGGTAGCATGTGGTCACCATTTCAGCACTCCTGTAGATAAGAAAAACCGAAACAAAAAATTAGAAACAAGATATAACACTAATTATAATTTTATCCATTCAGTTTTATCCAAAATGTTTAGAAAAATTTTGACAGATATGCTTTGATATTCTATGATATATTTAAGATATAATATGATACCTTCTTTATTTATAACAAACACCTTAAAGTGTATCATTACCTGGAAAGTAGGTTACATGAACTTTTCACAAACTTCAATCTGTAGATTCTGCTGTATGAGATTGTTGCTCCTCAAATAAACTCTGAATTTTCTACAGTGACCATAAATCACTAGTGCTTAGCCAAAAGAATATAACCAAAACATACAACTAAATATCTTGATTATAACTAAATCTGTCAATTCTGTTGTGACAGTCAAATCCGTTAGTCACAGGCTTTTCAATTCTGTTACTTAGATTCTGTTATCCGTAATAGATGTGTAACTATCAGCTCCAACACAACGATATTTGTACTATGTATTTTCCAACTTAATCATGATAACAGTATTCAGATAATGATTGATAACTGGTAATAAACGAGGCAAAATTAGTTAGCACAAAACCGGGAGCAATACAGTTTACACGAGTGTTTAGGGCCATCTCAGCAGCCAAGGCCTATGCAGCATATTACGAATAATTATAAGACTTAAAAACAAGAAGATATATGCAGTTTTGTTAGATGTTCAAGGAACACTTTGCAGGGCAAGTGAAGCTTGTCAAGAACAGAGTCTTTGGTTTGCAAAATAGGGTCAACAGAAGGATTTGCAGCTGCGTTTGACACAATCACATCTATATTTCCACACTTATGTAATGTTTAACAGCATATTCAACAGCATTCAAACAAATTTTAATAAAGGATAATGCATTCGATAAAAATGAATAGAAAAGGGTGACCTGTGCGGTTTTTTGAATCAAATCCTTTCTCTGTTGATTGTTGGAGACATGGCAAACAAGGGTCAAAACTTCAATTCCTTTAGCCCTAAGTTTCTCTGCAGCTTCTTCAACATTTTGCTGTAGAAACAAGGAAATTGAGTAATGAATATAATTAATTGGAGGCAAAGAGGAAGAGAAAGGGAAAAGGACCTGCTTGCGAGAAGAGATGACGACGGAAGCACTTATATCCTAGAAATGAGCAAAAATCTCAAGATAAGAGAAAACAATTCGAATAGGGGGATTTAGATAACAAAATTGAGGAACCTGATAAATAAAGTACACATTGGGCGTACCTATAACCATAACAACCTTTTTTATTCTGTTGTTTTGCTTGGCATAAATCTCCATGAAATGATTTAAATGTGCTGCAAACCAATGATGCAGTAAAACTTCCAATTAGGCACTGCATTTGTAAAGGACAATAATTCTTGTGAGTTTGACCAATCATGCAGCTAAACTTCTCCTTAACCATTTAGTTGAATAAGACAATATAAACTTCTCGTTAAGCAATATGGTTGAAAAGGACAATAGTTTTATTTTACTAATTACTTTCTTCACTTTACATCTAGATGGAAGTTATTGAATGTTTTATGGACTAGCAAATCTGGGTGCAAGTGCATGGGCTGTGCTACACGTACCCTTAAAATTAGCAGTTAGTATTCATTCAGATGACTGAAATGAAAACCCAGGTACTTATTTTAATTTTAATCAAATAATACTTGCGAAATAAATATTGATCCCTAAAGTAGAACACAAAAATCATGATGAACTTGAGAACAAACATGGCCTAATGTCAATGATATAAAACCTAACTTACACTAATGAATGCTTTATGACTTCTCATAAACTGTTAAACATGCTTAATTATTAAGTGCCATGAGATTAGCATTTGTATATAAACACAAAATTCAACTCTATAACATAGCTACAAACCAAATCCATTTTTGTAGAACTGACATCTGAGAACTTACCCAGGCTGAAGAAAATAGGGCAAAGAAGTATGACACCATATGGCTTAAATCCTCCACACAGTAGCATAGGTATCATGCATGCCCTAAACAACAACTCCTCGGTAAGGGGTGCCTGTTCAATGAATCATACATAAAAAATCCCAAATTGCATGAATGATATGAAAATGAACCACAAAAGACACATTACTTAAGCTGTACTCACAAATTATGAACTATTATTTGTTGCTGTACTTTCAACTTTCAGCTATGGCAAAGCCGGTTCCAGATGGCAAAGGCCATATGGAGCACTGGGGGGTTCAGCCAGCAGCGGCGGTGGCTCCCCGTCTTCCCTTCTGTTCGCGTTCCCTCACCCTCAGACCAGATCGGCGGCGACTGGGCTCATTAACAACGGCGGCAATGAAGGGAATCGGCGACGACGAAGACAGCTCGGACAGCGGCAGCGACGCGATGCTTCTCCCGGTGGCGGCAACGCGGCCTTCTCCTCCTTCTCCTTCCTCGGCTCGAACCTCTCTCTTCTCTGCGCGACACGACGGCGTGGCGGCAGTGACGCCCGCCGGCACCGTCTTCACTCTCCCCTCCCCTTCTTCCTGTGAATCCCTCTCCTCTCTACCCTTTTTGTTTCTTAAGTTCGGTGCTGCTGTGTGTGTTTCAAGCTTGATGAGTTTGCTGAGGGCGTTTAGGTTTGGGGAAGGGCTGCGGCTGGGTGATGAGTGAGGGTGGATTAGGTTTTGAGTAAAAATAGGTCTAGGGATAATTTTGTAATTTCAAATAAAAGTGGAGATAATATAGTAATTAAGAATAAATTTTACCCCAATAATAATAATGTATAAAAATACTATTTGTTCATCAATTTTACAAATTACTTTTAATAAAATGTTCAAATCCAAAAATTAGAAATAATATAATTAATTTTTTTATTTTCCTATTAATATTTTAAATATTAATTATTTAGTCCAAATTATATAAAATTTTTATTATTTCATAATTACCAACATATTTTGTGACAAATAATTAACTTGTTACAAACAATATTGAATTTTGTGACAAATTAATTTTTTGTTACAAAACAACTGAAGTTTTTGAAACAAAAAGTTATTTTGTTACAAAATAATTGGAGTTTTTGAAACAAAAGAAAAAATTGTTACAAAATATTTTGAATTTTTGCAACTTAATTTTTTTTTGTTACAAAATATTAGAATATTTTGTAACAAAACACTATATCGTTACAAAAACTAACATAATTTGTAACAAAATAAAACAGGTTGTTACAAAATATTATCATATTTTGTAACAACTTGTAATGTTGTTACAAAACATTATTCTTTTGTAACAATAAAAAATTATTATTACAAAATATTATTTTTTTGTAACAATTTTAAATTTGATACAAATTTTTTGTTACAAATGTTTCATTTTCTTGTAGTGAAACCGCCACAATTTCCTGGGTTAAAACGGCGATTTTTGGACAGGTTAAAACGGCGGTTCAAAACTGCCGTTATTTCCAAGGTTAAAATGGCGGTTCTTGGATAGGTTAAAACGGCGGTTTGAACCGCCATTATTACCCTGACAGAGTGACGTTTTGGTTGGTTAAAACAGCAGTTCAAATCGCCGTTATTTCCAGGGTTCAAATGGCGGTTTTTGGATAGGTTAAAACGGCGGTTTGAACCTCCATTATTACCCTGACAGAGTGGCATTTTGGTGGGTTAAAACGGCATTTTTGAACCGCCATTTTTACCTTGACAGTAGCATTTTGGTTGGTTAAAATGGCATTTTTAAACCGCCATTTTACCCTGACAGTGACATTTTTTATCATTTAAAAAAATAATTTTTACTGTTATTTTTATCGCATTAAATAAATAATTTTGTGATTAAAATTTCACAATAGCAAAAAATCATAATCCATAAATGAAATATTATATAACTCATAAACAAAATATTAATATAATATATAATTTTTTATTATTGAAAATCAAAATTTAATAACTCCTATACAAATCCTTATCTTACTAAACTTACCAAAATACAAGCATTGCAATAACACTAATCAGTCAAATCTACCATCCAGTTCCCTAAACTATGTTAATATCTAATAATATATTTAAACCATCTAATAAGTACTGTTTTTACTACTTAGAATATGAATATACAGGACAAGTAACTTAGCTAATTGATGATGAATAAGATTTGGAGGCCAAAAGTTTCCTCTTTTTGTAAGTAACTTTAAAACAAGCCTGCTTTAGTTTCTTGGTCTCTTGTGTGAGTTTCATCCTGAGAACTTGTTCCAACTTCATTATCCAAACTCATCTCTTACAACGATTTGTAGGAACCTCTCCTGTCAGGGAATTTCTATCAAGCCGGCTGTTATAAATTGAAATTATGGTGATAATTAATATAATGTTAAGGCCATATCATAAGGACTACAAAATGCCAATGCAACTTAAATTATCAATGTTAGGGTTACCAACTATTTACCTTGCCACAAAATGCTTGGTATTGTACATAGATTCAAGGGATTCATACTGTACATCCTGCAAGAGTAAACATCTACTGTTCAGAAATTGACAAAATGACTGATCACCAACATGTTTATATGAATTGCCAAGCAAATTTCAGTCAATGGACTTTCATAAATACTTAAATTGCTTTCAGGATATCCCATGTGATTAAACATTTAATTGATAACTACTTAATTTGTATTGCTTTCAGACCATCCCTTCTGATAACACATATAACTACTCCTTTTAATTGCTTTTAGTTTTATGGCATCCTATGCCAATGGATTTATGGCTTTAAGAGGCTCAGGAAAGGCATTTGTCAGATCCAAATAATTCAATCCTAGGTCCATTACAACAAAGAAAAACACGAAGTAATTTACTACCTATTTTATGTGCAAGATGCAATCTAAAATAAAACAAACTGACTTTAAGGGGAATTCCTCTGTCTTGTTCAACCAAACAAGGCCAAATATTATAATTATGTTAAGGAAAATTTATTTTTAAGGAGAATAAAAGGGGGATTTTATTCTAATCTAGTATGAATAACTTTTAAATATAAAAAGTTGTAGTGGATAAAGAGTAACATTATTTCAACTCTCAAAAATGAATAGATCAGCTGGATAAACAGAACTATAGTGGAAAGTGGAAACAGAAAACAAGAGAAGATAACTCATGAGTGCAAAAACAAAGAAAATAGAGTGAAGACAGCATAACACAATGCAAGAGACCCAAGCTAGAAAGTGTGATGAAAAAGAAACTGAAATGAACAAGGACAATGTTGATGTGATGACTAACCATCATTCGGATCTGATTATTGCAAGTTAATTACAATGAAAAATATTAATTAATAAATAAAAAATACTTAATGAAAATTCTGATGGTTTCCCCAAAATTGCACTTTGTATTGGCATTCCTACTCCACTTGTAAGAGAACCAGAATAGGCACATCTGTTCCATTTTGGAGGAGATATTATTACTTTTTTTTCTTTCATTCTTTTCTATACACATCAAGAAAAAAAAGGCACCATTCTAAATTATTAATTAAAATCAAGAAATAATTAGTCTTTTCATTAAATATTTTTACCATAATATCTAAATTAATAGATATCTGACCATAAAATAATCCTATATATATAATAACCAATATTTCATCAAAATATAATTTGCACACAACCTAATTAAAGGCACACACTTGAAAATCCATTAACCTCTATAAATGTTAAATCTTACTGCATTTGTCAAGTGCAGAAAAGGTATCACTAAATAATTAAATATGTGTACTTCTCCTATAGTACTGCTTCTACTTAATTAATTAACTTGCATGTAATTGTAATTTTACAAGAAAAAATTGTAATTCGGAATTAGACAAATTAAATTTAGCACTAATCTGATTATTGCAAGAACACCTATACTGGAAAATTATTTCTACTTTCTGAATCCTAACTCATATTAATACTATGCAGCTACTTGACTAACTAAACTAAAATTCTGTCAATCAATTGCCAACAATTTATAAAAGGCTTATCAATTGATCCTAACTGTTTAGTTTCACTTTTGGAATAGAAAACCAGAAACAATAACTATTTAGAGTACCTGAAAATGTGATCGAAATCCTCCACTGCAATGTTGGCTATGGTCGAGTACTTGCTATCAAGAACACCGGCCGAGTTAACGAGAATGTTAACTGCCGAGTCGAATTCGAGCAATTTTCTTAACAACAACAGTATATGAACACAAAAAATAATATTAGAAATTCAAAGCATCTGGAATTTTGAACACAAAAATCAATATTAGAAATCAATATATGACAACAACAGTAACAACCATTAAATCTTATTCTATCTCAATAAGCAACGACTTAAAGAAAAAGACTAAATAAAGAAAATCTCCAATAATAAACAGTAAATAAATGGAGAAGACAATAAAATGGAGTAAATAAAAATAACTGAACAAGAAAAACAGTTAATTGATAAAATAAAAAGATTCAATTGCAGATTTGATTAGAATATTCAATTACTTAAAGCTCCTTTATTTTTCTTCTAATTTTTAATTTATTGACCACATCGTATATCAATGGTTTCAAATTGTCTTAAGAAACTACTGTAAATTGCAATTACAAATGTCTACTTCAAACATATTAATGTCGTGCTTGCCTACACTTAATTGCTTATTAAAATTAACTAAGAAAATACAAAATCTAAGCAGATCACCATTACGCATGTTAAGTTTTTTTTTTTAAATAAAGTTCTATAATTTCCAGAAAAAGTTGATTTGATATTCCAAACATCATTATCGAATATGACAAATTATAATTATAGAAATATATCAAAACAAAGTTGCAGCTCACAAGATATAAGCACTTGAGGTAAGCAGAATATTTATCAAATCTGATTTTAAAAAATAGATAAATCATGCATCTGTAAGCAGATTGATTATTCTTAACACTAAAACAAGAGAGACAGATTCTTCTTTTTCATTTTTTTCTCCAAAATTTTTTTGGAAAGTTAAAGTGAAGATAAATTACATAAAAAGTGAAGATAAATTACATAAAAAGTGCATATAATTAGATAACTAATTCAACACCTGTATGAGTATCTGATTAATTTGTTTGTTAAAAATGATTACTGTGATAAAATGTTTCTGCAATATTTTAAGTAGTATCACTAGAATAATAAACAGAGCAGTGTATCCCAAAGGATTCAGAATTTTCTTCTCGACAGATAAACAGAGCGCAAATATAAACAATCTAAAATAATTTTAAGAAGATAACAACGCATAGAAAGTTAATCACACGAAAAATCTGAAACTTAATAAGTAATCGCAAATAAGGATGTAAGCTTTGTGAAACTAAGCTATGACAGATTTTTTCTAAGATCGGAGATCGGAGAAACACCTTAATAGAAGTAAGTAATAGAAGATCTGAGATCGGAGAGAGAGAGAGAGAGAGAGAGAGAGAGAGAGAGAGGAGGGGGTAAAGTCACGAAAGAAGATCTGAGATCGTCGACTGGTTGAACAGTATCACCCCCGCTCCAACGTCAATCCAATGCTTCAACGGAAGACCCGATCGTGGAGCTACAGAGAAACAAAAACCCCCAAAAATCAGCATCAAAAACAATTTTGAAACCCTAACCCAACCAAAAATGAAGAAATCGGTAATTTAATCACCAATGCGGGCATAGGTGCCTTCTGGAATTGAAATGCTGAGGTTAGTAGCCACCAGATCCTTGCCTCTCGCCGGAATCTTCGTGTCCACAGCACTAACAGAGAAAAGAAAATAAAACAACATTTCAGTTTCAGTTTCGGCTTCTCTAACAGAGTAATTGTATCAGTTTAACTTGAGAGGGAGAGGTACCTGGAGAGATCGTAACCGGCGGAGAGAGGAGAAGCCCTAGAGGGAAGAACGGCGTTGTCGGAGACGAAGGAGAGATAGAAGGGAGATGAGAGCGCCGTATATTGTTTCTTTGAATGAGCTAGGATTGTGTTTTTTTTTTTATTTTATATACGTTGAAAACGGCGGTTCAAGACCGCCGTAATCACCATAACCGGCAAAATAAACAAAGCCAATTACGGCAGCAACAAAAGTTGCCATAATATATGGATAGTATGGCGGCTTTTTAAACCCGCCTTAATATCAATGCCTTTTTAACCTCTTTTTTTGTAGTGCCTGCCACTGCTGGTAAGACCGCCGCCATTGGATAGATCATCCCTGTTCTCTGTTTTTGCCGCCATTGCCCTGCCGCCACTGCCCTGTCACTGCTGCTCCAACCGTCGATTTCTATCTTCTCTCTTCTAGTTACATTCCAAGTTAGTTAGTTGATTTTTGGTAATTAGTTAATCCTAATTTTATTTAGTAGGTTGATTGTTAGTAATTAGTTTAGGTAGATTAGTTGCTATTGTAGTTGATGTTAGGTGATTAGGTTAGGATAATTTCTAGTTAATCATGTATTTGTGTATATAGGTTACTAATTCTAGTTAATAATGTATTTGTATATGATTGTGGTTTGTAATATAACGTAAATATTTCAAATAAATTAACACAGTTTGATGTCTAAGTATCAATTATATGAACAGAAACAATAATGACTCTGAATTATGTTGTTAGACTTGGTTTTATTATATAATTAGAAGTTTGAGAATATATAATAATAACGTATCTTAGCTTCTGCTTGCATTGATCTGTTGTAGTAATTTCAAATATTTTCGTGTTCTATATATTTAAATAAAATTGTCTTCAAACATATGTTTTCAATAATAATGATGTTATTCCTTAGCATATATAAATCGTTTAATAATTATTTAACTAGTATTTTATTATTCATTTTAAATAATAAAGAAAACTAAGGAATATAATAGTGATGAATAATAGATATTGTTGGAAATGTTCCCTTAGCATATGCTAATTGATATTGCTACTAGTTTGTGTTGATTGATATTGCTACTGATTTATGCTGATTGATATTTGCTGGTTGCTATTGCTTTCTTAGAATGGATTGCTAGTTAAGATGTTTTGAAAAATTGTTTCAAATTTTAGAATGTTCTGAGAGTTATAATGCTTTGTTAGAATGCTACGAAAGTTAGAATACTTTGAAAAGAAAATAAGATAGAATAAAGTTAGAATACTCTAGTCTAATTTAATTATTTTGAAACGACAACACTATGTAATTTCTTGTTTTTTATTCACAAAACTAAACCATTATTCGAATTATTTGTTATTTGTTCAGTTTCTTCTTATGTTTTTATTTATTTGCGTTTGTTATGTTATTAATATTTTATTAATATATTGAACTATTAATATATTGAACTATATAAACATGACGATGGGCAACAGAGGTAGGTCGACTAGGACACGTGGTCGTGGTAGAGGGCAAGCTTCTACCGAATCCCCCAAGGCTGCCCAGTTACTGCCCTCTATCCCAACCACCCCATCGACCCTTGTGATGTCACAGGGGGTTCGTCGGACCAGCAATTTATTATGGTCCCAAATCCTAATCGAGTGCCTCTTTTAGCTACACCCCCTAAGACCCCGTCAACAGAGTCTGCGGTGGGTGATACCTCCAATGCCCCCGAGCAAGATATGCCTCCACCACCGCCCATCATCTGACTGAAGATTTGGCCAGATGGGATGCAGTCGTGAGTTCAACTTTTTAATATTAAGTTTGTTTAGCTTAAGTTTGATTATGTCAACCTTGTTTATCTTAATTTTGTCTGCTCAATGTGTTTCGGAATGTTTAGTTTTTTCTCTAACAGGTTTGCACCGAACCCATTGTGTGCACACAGGCGATTACAAAGGTTATTAAGTCAATGTATGACCAAGCATAGCCGACCGACACACAGATCCCAGCTGATGTGAGAGAGAGGTGGTTTCAGAAGTGGGCGGTAAGAATCCAATTTTGCTTGAATTCCTTAATTGTATATAAACTATATTTCATTTCACCTAACTAATCTTGGTGAATCACTTTGTACAGTAGAAGTTCATATGGGATGCAGAACGTGACGTCATCATCAGGAAGACTTTGACCACCGCGTCGCTAAGTGGTTTCAGCAGATGATGCGTGACGTTCATCAGAGTAAAGACCACTTGACAAACTAGATTCGTCCGAACATCCTGCATGAGTTGGAGGCTTACTTCAGAGATAACGATACGTTCAAGCACCACCGCCTGACGAACGTCGCTAGCAAGGCTTCGTCCAGGTCGTCCAGGTATACGGGTGGGTTGGCAACCTTCATAAAGACGAATATCAGACTAGTACGAATGTTGGTTTAATATTGTTTTAGTAGTTACTTGAATTGGTTTTAGTGGATTTAGATGGTTAGTATAAGTTAGAATAGGTTAGATTAGGCTCTGAGATTGCTAGAAAATAATGTTGGATTATTAAACTGTTTGCTAAGTTCTACTGCTGAAATTGTTTGGAAAATGCTTGACTGGGAAACTAATGGTTGATAATTGGTTTGGAGGGAACCCTTTAAGGGTGGCTAATTCGAATTTTAGGGGAGACTCTGTCGAAATTTTTATAAGATTTTTCAGTAAAATCGAAAAAATTAAAATGATGTTTTTGACTTTCGAATTAAGATTTCTTGCTTCATATGTACTTGTCTGTCATTATTTAATTTGTTTGTTTAATTTATTTCATTGTTTGGTTGATATATATTAATTTGTATTCTAAGTCATTGGATCGGGAGGTGACACTAGCGGAGACCTTCAAGTATACTCATACTTTGAAGGCAAACAAGGAGAGATTTGCTGACGAGCGGTTAGCGGCCCATTATGTTAGTTTAAATTTCAACTTTATTTGGTTTAAAGTCAATTATTGAACTATTATCCTAATCATAACTCTCGTGTGTGATGCAGGAAGAGTATCAACAGAGGTTGGAGGCTGCGACCCAATAATCTCAGCCACTTGGTGGAGCCAACGAAGCCTGCTCTGATACCTCCATCGTGGATCCCGATAGGATTTGGCGCGAGACGGCCTCCGAACCTCACAAGAATCACCGCTTTGGGTTAGGCTCTTTCTTTGCTATAGGAAAAAGACTCCTATCCTGACTTTTAACTATGATAAAATTTTAAAGAGACAATATTCCATGTATTGGGCAACTTTGTACCATCAAGATTTTCTAGATGATATGCTCCATTGCTGAGTACTTCGCTTATTATGAAAGGTCCTTCCCATTTGGCAGCCAACTTTCCATGAGAAGAAAATCGTCTTGCTATATCGGCTTTACGCAGTACTAAGTCTCCATTGGTGAGAGTTCGGGGATGAACGTTCTTATTATATCGTCGAGCTATTTGATGTTGCATTGCTCAATATTTTAGTGTTACTTATTGTTTGACTTCTTCTATTAAATCGAGTTCTCTTAGCCTTGCATCCGAACTTGGATTTTCTTGTTGTAATATTGTTCGAATTAAAGATTGTGAAATTTCTAATGGAATCATCACATCGCTAGTGAAAATTAAAATGAAGGGTGTCTCCTTTATTGTTGATTGTATCGTTGTATTATATCCCCATAGCACTTCTGGTATTAAATCGGCCCAGAGCCCTTTGGCATCATCTAACTTTTTTTGTAATACATGTAAAATGACTTTATTTGTTGCTTCTGCAAGTCCATTTGTTTGTGGATGCTCAACTAAAGAGAAATGCTGATGAATTATAAAATTCTATAAAAATGAGATGAAATTTTTATCAATAAAATTCTATAATGGGAATGGACCTAAAAAATATTCTATACCAACAATTAAAAATTTTACCTAACCAGGTACTAACGGGAATGGACCTAAAATATCCAAACCACCCCATTTATTAAATGTCTGATCGTAGATCTAACTCCAATAATTGTCATGCTTATGCTAAGTTGAATACTGCATTGACCCGTGAGCTTGGCATGTGTCTTGGAGTATTAGTGCGAAGACTGGCATTATAACAATCATGAGCTTTACGATGGTCACTATGAACAATGGCAATAATATCATCATACACATGAAACTTAACACAAAGATAAATTGTAGAAACAATAGCACCAAAAGCATTTAAAAAAGGTCTGCCAATAATGATATTATATGGACTATAACAATCAACTACACAGATCCTAAAACAGGAATGCGTTCACTTGAGAACCCAACAACCTCACCAGACGAGGGTTGTAGTTTGTGATTACTGAGTTTCATATTTTGAAAAGTTGAGTAGAAAAAATATCAGCACTACTATTAGATCCCCTAATTATAGAGATATTACCACTAGGTCATCCAATGTTTGGAGTCATTGTTTGAAAGTTAGTGGATTGAAAAGTGACGTCTGGAATGGTCAGGCTTGGCTGAGGTAAGCTATTAGCACCTTCTACTGAAAGGACAGCACAGTATGTTCTTTTTCGAGCAGAGCTAGTCATGCCACCAGCAGCGAATCCTCCAAAAATACAGTTGATTATTCCTCGAGGTTGAGCAGGTTGATCATGTTTACCTTTATCTTTGAAAGATTGTCTACCAGAAAAGTTATCTATAGAGTTTCTCGTTCATTTTTTAATATGACCATCAATATATTTATCCAAATGTCCTTGCTGAGCTAACTGCTCTAACAAGCCCTTAGTTATAACACACTCATCTGTTGTGTGACTGCATTTTTTTTTATGAAAAACACAATATTTGAATTTGTCAATATATTTTTTATCTTGATATGTTTTCGCCTTCCTTGGAGGCTGAATGAGCTTGGCATTTAAAATCTCCTTTATTATGTCTTCTCTTTTAGTATTGAACTGTGTGTAAGATTTACAACGAGGAGTGAGACGAAAATATTTTTTGTTGTCCCAACTTCTATCATCGTCCTTGTTGGTTGTGTTTTTCTCCAATCGCCGATTTTGTCTAAGTTCTTCCACCTCCATTTGACCTTTTTCTTTCTCACGAAATTTAGCTAGGGTTTTTTGTTTAATGACTGCAATGGTCTTCTGGAATTATCATAGCTATCTTTGTGAAGCGAGTTACATAGTCACGAAGGCTTTCATGTGCCCTTATTTAATGATACTTAAGTAATCAAAATCATGTAGATAAATGGATGAAGCGGCAAACTGATCTTCAAAAAGCTTTGCTAGTTCTTGAAAACAAGAAATAGAATATGCAGACAAAGAAAAAACAATCAAGTGCAAGACTATCTAGAAAAGTAGGAAAACAACGGCATAAAATAGGATCACAAGTACCATTCATTAGCATCATTAAGCGGAGTTTTTTTATATGCTTCTTCGGATCTCCTAGGCAATCATAAGGCTTCAATATCATAGGCAAAGCAAAATTTTTGGACCATTGAAAATTCATGACATCTATCGTAAATGGGCCTGCGGCATTTGACTCGTTAGGTTGAGCATTCGGCTGCTATATTTCTTGGTTTTGTGTCTCAAAAACATGCATTGGATCAGAGTCGGCTTATTCATCATCATCTTGTTGTCCCTCTTCATGGGTATTTAGCCATCCGAAGGAGCTCAGATGGTGTTGGAGGAGGTTGATCAGCCATTTTTCAGAAAAATTTGTGGATCTCAAAGAAAATTTCAATTCTCAGCCCCACGGTGGGCATGAATTGTTCTAGAGAGAATTGTCTTCAAACTAATCTGGTATAGCTCGTCCTCGTGATGATGTTCTCGGAAGACTTCAGTTGAGAAGAGTTATACCTTGGTTATTGTAGAACAAAGAGAGCGGGTACCTGCGCAAGCACTCTGACGCTCAAGTTAGTATTTGAAAGTATAATTATCCTAAATGAGTGAAAGTTGGACTATCTTTCTTACCTCCCTCCTTTACCTGTGTGCCATTTTATAAGGAAATGTGTTTAATGTTATCGTTCATCATTTATGATTATGCTAGTAATGAGAATTAAAACGTTTGAATGATTTTCTAACGTAACAAATTATATTAACCGAATTATAATGTAAGCTTGACTGAGTTATAGCTCGGCCATAGTATAATGGACTTATAAGAATTTTTTAGTTAATTGTTACACTAACAAATCAATATTGTTCTATGGTGATACGCACAAACATTTTTGTTAACAAAATTCAATGAAGTTAGTATTGGTTCAACGAAAATTACCTACCCCACTTAGCGCCTGCATTTTACTACTTCTTAAACATAGTCTCCAAAACATATTTGAAATAAAACTTCTGCAGTTTTTGTTAAATGATTATGCAGAAAATAATTTGGTTTTGTCTCATAACGTCAGAATAGAAAACATAATAGAGAAGAGAAACTTGCATCATGTATCCTAGTTTAGCCACTTAGTGCAATGTAACCTACATCCAGTCTCCACCACAATAATGGTAGAATTTTCACTATAAATTTTAGAAATTACAAACACCAATTCCATAAAATTCTTCTTAATCCTATCAAAGAATACACAAGCTTCTAACCAAGCTTGTTTCAGGTAAGTTCTCTAGGCTAGAATCTTTGCTTACTCAACCTAGCAAGGAGAACCTCTTAGACTCATGACACAAAACAAAAATGCATCAAAAGAGTTTGACATATTCAATGGATTTTTCTCCAAGTTTAACTCTCTTTGTCTTTTTCCTCAATAGCTTTTGCTAATACCTGACTAATATGCATTTTTTCTATTAAAACAAAGAAAGATAAAGTAGAAAAGCTGAATATTCAATGTATCAACATAAAGGAGAAGATAAGAGCAGCTTGAAAGCTATGAAAAATTCAAATAATAGTTCTGGTGCACGAATTGTGAATCACACTTTTCACAACTCGTACCACTAACCAGCAAGTGCACTGGGTCGTCCAAGTAATACCTTACGTGAGTAAGGGTCGAATCCCACGGAGATTGTTGGTTTGAAGCAATATATGGTTATCTTGCAATTCTTAGTCAGGAAGTCAATTTTATTTATTAGTTGAATTGCGAATAAGCAAGAGAGTATGGGTTAAAGGTTACTTGTTATGCAGTAATGGAGAATATGTTGGAGTTTTGGAGATGCTTTGTCTTCTGAATCTCTGCTTTCCTTTGTCCTCTGATTCACGCCTTTTCTGGCGCTGGACGCCAGAATTGGGCAGAGAACTGGCGTTGAACGCCAGTTTACATCGTCTATCCTTGAGCAAAGTATGAACTATTATATATTGATGGAAAGCCCTGGATGTCTACTTTCCAACGCAATTGGAATCACGCCATTTCGAGTTCTATAGCTCCAGAAAATTCACTTTGAGTGCAGGGAGGTCAGAATCCAACAGCATCAGCAGTCCTTTTTCAGCCTGAATCAGATTTTTGCTCAGCTCCCTCAATTTCAGCCAGAAAAATACCTGAAATTACAGAAAAACACACAAATCATAGTAAAGTTCAGAAATATAAATTTTTCCTAAAAACTAATGAAAATAAACTAAAAACTTACTAAAACATACTAAAAACTATATGAAATTAACCCCAAAAAGCGTATAAAATATCCGCTCATCACAACACCAAACTTAAACTGTTGCTTGTCCTCAAGCAACTAGACAAAAAAAATAGAAGACTAATAGGTTGAGAAGCAATAATATCTCAGAATTTTTGAGTGAAGCTCAGATTCTAATTAGATGAGCGGGACTAGTAGCTTTTTGCTTCCGAACAGTTTTGGCATCTCACTTTATCCATTGAAGCTCAGAGTGATTGGCATCTATAAGAACTTAGAATTCAGATAGTGTTATTGATTCTCCTATTTCAGTATGATGATTCTTGAACACAGCAATTTCATGAGTCTTGGCCGTGGCCCTAAGCACTTTGTTTTCCAGTATTACCACCGGATACATAAATGCCATAGACACATAATTGGGTGAACCCTTTGGATTGTGACTCAGCTTTGCTAAAGTTCCTAATTAGAGGTGTCCAAAGTTCTTAAGCACACTCTTCTTTCTGCTTTGGACCTTGACTTTAACCGCTCAGTCTCAAGTTTTCACTTGACACCTTCACGCCACAAGCACATGGTTAGGGACAGCTCGGTTTAGCCGCTTAGGCCAGGATTTTATTCCCTTAGGCCCTCCTATCCACTGATGCTCAAAGCCTTGGGATCCTTTTTATTACCCTTGCCTTTTGGTTTTAAGGGCTATTGGCTTTTTCTGCTTTTTTTTTTTTTTGCTGCTTTTTCTTGCATCAAGAATCATTTTTATAATTTTTCAGATTATCAATAACATGTCTCATGTTCACCATTCTTTCAAGAGCCAACATATTTAACAGTCTTAAACAACAAATTCAAAAGACATATGCACTGTTCAAGCATTCATTCAGAAGACAGAAAGTATTGCCACCACATGTAACTAATTAGAATTTCTCTTATTAAAAACTCGAGATTTTATTGCCTCTTATTCAAAAGATCTACTATTTTATTCATGTTTGTTGATGATGAGAAAAATAAACTATGGCTTAATTGGAGATAAAATCAAAATAGATACTAATTACTACTATATGACTCCTAAGGTGAACTTCTCTAATGACACTATCACAGAGTTAACGCAGAAATTGGAATTTAACAACCTTTGTTCTGGGAAATGGGTGTTCCTCTGATCCGTGGGGTGCTTGATTCTTCAAGAGATAACTTCTGGCGCTTCAATTCCCTTAAGTCACGCCCTTGCTCCTCTTGTTCTTTAAACATATAGGTCAGCATTTGACCGTGTTCCTTCTGTTCTTTTATTATTTGCTCCATAGCTTCCCGTATCTTGGTGATAGACGTCTCAAGATACTCCCAGTATTCATATTGAGGGATTTCTGGGAGAAATTCCTGTGTTTTCTTCTTGGTGGGATCATCCTGTGCTTGTTGTTTTTCCATTAATGCTTTGGTGATTGGTTTCTCAACTGAGATATACTCAGTTATTCCCATCCTTACCCCAGCGTCCTTGCAGAGCAGAGAAATCACGCTTGGATAAGCCAACCTGGCCTCTTTAAAATTTTTGTTAGCAATTTTATACTTGTCAGTCTGCCACATATTAGCATAGAACTCCTGGATCATATTCCTTCCCACTTTCGTTTTAGGATTAGCTAGGACTTCCCAGTTCCTGATTCGAATTTGCTCCTGGATCTCCGGATATTCATCTTCTTTCAGATCGAATCTAACTTCCGGGATCACTGATCTCAGACCCATTATTTTATTATAATGGTCTGAATGTTCTTTAGATAAGAACTTCCCTTGATTCCAAAGTGGTTTTGGAACGCTCTCTTTCTTGCCTCTTGGAGTGGGTTGTTTTCCTTTAGGAGCCATGATCTTAGTGATTGCGGATAAACACACCAAACTTAGAGGTTTGCTTGTCCTCAAGCAAAAGAAAAGAAAGGAGAGGGAAAGAAGGAGAGCTAGGTGCAATTGTTGATGGGAGGGGAGGAAGGCCGAACTCGAATTTAAAGGGAGGGAGGGTGGGTTTTCAAAAAAAGAGATAAAGATATGATAAAAAGATTGATTTGGAAAAGATAAGATAGAAGATATGATAAGAGAGGATATAGTTTAAAATTGAAAAGATATGAAAGATTTTTGAAAAAGATAAATCTAGATTTTGAAAAAGATAATGTGGAGATTTGAAGAAGATGTTAGTTGGAAAAAAATTAGATTTGTTTTGAAAATAGGATTTGAGAAGAGTTGGATTGAATTTGCAAAGAGGCTTGGTGCTTATGGATTAAGATACATTTGATATTTTTAAGGTAGGGTTTTTTGAAATTAGGGATTTTAAAAATCAGGGTTCTTAACATGTTTATGCAAGAATTCATGAATTGAAGTATGAAAATCAAGATTTGAATGAAAAAATATGAAGAAAAATGAATTTTGCCTCCTCCCCATCATTCTGGCGTTTGAACGCCCAAACACTGCCTGTTTTGGGCGTTCAACGCCCAAATGCTGATCTCCTGGGCGTTCAACGCCCAGTTGTTGCCCTTTTCTTGCGTTGAACGCCAGATTGCTATCCTTACTGGCGTTCAGCTCCCACTGGCTGCCCCTTTTGGGCGCTGAATGCCCAAAATAGGCTCTTACTGGTGTTTTCTTGCCAGTGAGCTCTTTTTCTCTGTTTTGTGTGCAGATTCCTTCTGTAACCCTGTGAACTTATGCAATTGATTCTTTACCTTGTCATCAACGAACTCTATATAAACAAATAAAAATAAAAATAG
>NC_029786.2:28980824-28995357 GCF_000816755.2 Arachis ipaensis | reverse complement strand
TATTTCTATATCAAACTCTTGCAGAAGCAATACCCATCTGATGAGCCTGGGTTTTGAATCCTGCTTTGTGAGTAGATATTTAAGAGCAGCATGGTCAGTATACACAATCACTTTTGATCCTACTAGGTATGATCTGAACTTGTCAATGGCGTAAACCACTGCGAGTAATTCCTTTTCTGTGGTTGTGTAATTCTTCTGTGCATCATTTAAAACATGGCTAGCAGAGTAAATGACGTGCAGCAGCTTGTTATGCCTCTATCCCAACACTGCACCAATAGCATGGTCACTGGCATCACACATTAGTTCGAATGGTAATATCCAGTTTGGTGCAGAGATGACTGGTGCTGTGACCAGCTTAGCTTTCAGGGTCTCAAACTCCTACAGACACTCTGTGTCAAACACAAATGGCGTGTCAGCAGCTAGTAGATTACTTAGAGGTTTTGCGATTTTTGAAAAATCCTTTATAAACCTCCTATAGAATCCTGCATGCCCCAGAAAGCTTCTGATTGCCTTAACATTGGCAGGTGGTGGTAATTTTTCAATTACCTCTATTTTTGCTTGATCTACCTCTATTCCCTTGTTTGAGATTTTATGCCCAAGGACAATCTCCTCAGTCACCATAAAGTGACATTTTTCCCAGTTTAAAACTAGGTTGGTCTCTTGGCATCTTTTCAGAACAAGTTTCAGGTTTAAAACAGAGAAAAAAAAAAGATATTTTTGAATTTAAAGAGGAGAGAGAAAAACAATAAGATAGCACAAGATTTAAAATTTTTTTAGATCTGAAGCTCCTTGTTTTCGAAAATTTTTAAGGGAAAAACACTAAGGAACACCAAACTTAAAAATTTTAAAATCAAGACACAAGGAAAACTCAAGAATACTTTGAAGATTCACAAGAACACAAGAACACGAAGGAAGAACACCAAACTTAAAATTTTTAGAAAACCAAACTAAAATTTTCGAAAAACACAGAGAAATCAACAAGAAAACACCAAACTTAAAGTTTGGCACCGGATTTATTAGAAAAATTATTTTTGAAAAAGGTTTTAATAAGACAATAAGGATTTTAAAATTTTAACACGACAATAATACGAGACTCTAAACAAAAGGAAAAATCTTTCCTAATCTAAGCAACAAAATAAACCGTTGGTTGTCCAAACACGAACAATCCCCGGCAATGGCACCAAAAACTTGGTGCACGAATTGTGAATCACACTTTTCACAACTCGTACCACTAACCAGCAAGTGCACTGGGTCGTCCAAGTAATACCTTACGTGAGTAAGGGTCGAATCCCACGGAGATTGTTGGTTTGAAGCAATATATGGTTATCTTGCAATTCTTAGTCTGGAAGTCAATTTTATTTATTAGTTGAATTGCGAATAAGCAAGAGAGTATGGGTTAAAGGTTACTTGTTATGCAGTAATGGAGAATATGTTGGAGTTTTGGAGATGCTTTGTCTTCTGAATCTCTGCTTTCCTTTGTCCTCTGATTCACGCACACACGTCCTTCTATGGCAAGCTGTGTGTTGGGGCATCACCGTTGTCAATGGTTACATCCCCTCCTCTTGTGAAAATAGTCTAAATGCTCTGTCACAGCACGGCTAATCATCTGAGGTTCCCGATCATGCTGGAATAGGATTCACCCTCCTTTTGCGTCTGTCACTACGCCCAGCACTCGCGAGTTTGAAGCTCGTCACAGTCATTCAATCCCTAAATCCTACTCAGAATACCACAGACAAGGTTTAGACTTTCCGGATTCTCATGAATGCCGCCATCAATCTAGCTTATACCACGGAGATTCTGATTAAGGAATCTAAGAGATATTCATTCAATCTGATGTAGAACGGAGATGATTGTCAGACACACGTTCTTGGATTGAGGAAGGTGATGAGTGTCACTGATCATCACCTTCTCCATGGTTAGGCGCTAATGGATATCTTAGATAGGAACACGCATGTTTGAATGGAAAACAGAAATACTTGCATTAATTCATCGAGACACAGCAGAGCTCCTCACCCCCAACAATGGAGTTTAGAGACTCATGCCGTCAAAGAGTACAAAGTTCAGATCTAAAATGTCATGAGATACAAAATAAGTCTCTAAAAGTTGTTTAAATACTAAACTAGTAGCCTAGGTTTACAGAAATTGAGTAAACTATAACAGATGGTATAGAGATCCACTTCTGGGGCCCACTTGGTGTGTGCTGGGGCTGAGACTTAAGCAATTCACGTGCATAAGGCCATATTGGGCGTTCAACGCCAGGTTTGGATCCATTTCTGGCGTTGAACTCCAACTTTTAATCATTTTCTGGCGCTGGACGCCAGAATTGGACAGAGAACTGGCGTTGAACGCCAGTTTACGTCGTCTATCCTTGAGCAAAGTATGGACTATTATATATTGCTGGAAAGCCCTGGATGTCTACTTTCCAACGCAATTAGAAGCACGCCATTTCGAGTTATGTAGCTCCAGAAAATCTACTTTGAGTGCAGGGAGGTCAGAATCCAACAGCATCAGCAGTCCTTTTTCAGCCTGAATCAGATTTTTGCTCAGCTCCCTCAATTTCAGCTAGAAAAATACCTGAAATTACAAAAAAACACACAACTCATAGTAAAGTCCAGAAATATAAATTTTTCCTAAAAACTAATGAAAATAAACTAAAAACTTACTAAAACATACTAAAAACTATATGAAATTAACCCCAAAAAGTGTATAAAATATCCGCTCATCAAGTTCTCACTCCTTGGTCTTCAATTTCTGGCCGATTACTCCCTTTTGTATAAGGTTAATACTTCCAAAATTTGAAATTATTTTTTGTGACAATTTCTGCACTATAAGGACGAGATTATGGTTGTCTTTCTCCTTCAAAATCAGAACGCAGTAATAGTGGTACTGGATGTGCAAGCAAGGTGCGAACACAGGTGACAGACGCAGAAAATTATAGTCGTATTGTTCGTGATATCCTTGTTGTTAAAGATGTAGCTTTGATGATTTCTTTTTCTATGGCTTGTACTAGTAGCATCAACATTATTGGTTTTTTTTTTGAGTCCAAGTTGTGATCTTTTTCCCGCTAACTATTTAAAAAGTGATTTGGATCCGATTGAAAATAACTAATTTCCTTCTAATTTTTGCTTTTACTCGAGTTAATGCTTCATTACAAAATTGCAGCACAGTTAGCCTTTCTTCTAATGACTATTTGTTGTGTTGTAAGTTAGGGGCCTAAGTGCCATCTATACTAGAAAATAATTTCACAAGTAGCACTATTTTTGGGCTATGTTTTGCCACTCAATCTTTAATATGGACCTACACAAAAATGCACTTCATTAAACAAACACTTGGACTTTCAAATCTAACCAATATAATATATTTGCCATCAACAAATTAAATTATATTGTTTCCTCAACTCAACATTCTTCTCCTTTTGATGTTGTTATGTTTTTTTTTTTCTTTTAATTCTTTTTCTCTTTTTCGTTCTTCTGCTGGATTTTCTTTTTCTTTCTTGTTTTTTCTTTTTTCTTTTTTGTTTTTATTTTTTTCCTGTTCTTCTTTTTTTATTTTCTTATTTTCCTTGAAAGGAAGAAACAAAATAAAAGAGAAACAAAAAATAAAGAAGAAGAAGAAAAATATGAAAAAAGAGAAAAAAATGTCCCTAAAATTAAAAAAATAACACAAATTTTAGTAATAAAAACACACAAAATTTTAAAATTGGACAAAGAAATTTATGAAGTTGCACAATGAATAGTTACATAAACATATAATAATAATTACGAAGTCTTATTCCACTATGTAGAGTGAGCTATATGGACTAAACAATGTCATTGAATCTTATCGTGTATCATGTTTATAATAAGACTATTTACACATTCATCTTATTTGACCATCTCATATATAGTCTTTTCGAAATTTTCTCACATTTCATCTCCTATCTACCTTTCATCTTATCCCATCCATCCTCCTAACTGGATGTCTTGTTGATCTGCTTTTCAATGTTCAAACCACCTGAGACGGAATTCTATATTGGCACAACTCAAACTTTTTCTCTTATGTCTTCGTTCCTTATTTTGGCCATACGTGTGTGACCATTCATTCATCTCAACATCATCATCTCTACCACAGTTAACTTATGTTCATGCTCATCATTTACTATCGAACACTCTGTTTCATATAACATAGCTAGTCTTATCATAGTGCGATAAAATTTATATTTAAATTTTAAAAACTTTTTTATTGTTTATAAAACCATACGTAATCCGTCATTTTGACGAACATGCTTAGATCCTACACTCTACAATCTCCTCGATTTTTTTATTATCTTATATAATACATTCAAAATACTTAAAATGTTTTACTTATGGTAGGATGATTTCTCCAATTTTTATTTCTATATTAGTATTTTTTCCTCACGTGCCGAACTTATATTCTATATATCTTGTTTTACTGCGGCTTACGTACAAATTATACACCTCTAACATTTTTCTTCACAAATCTAGCTTCTAATTTAAATCTTCCATTGATTTTTCCATAAGGACAATGCAATTGAGAAAAACACGTGCACCATGATATGAGTTCTTAGATATGCTTAGTAAATACTTCTAAAATCAATGTAAAAAGATATAGATTTAGAGATAATCTTTAGTGTAGTCGTTCTATATCAATAAAAGATTCATCTATTACACCACTTTAAATTATTACAATAATTATAACTATTCTATCATGTATATTTTTAATTATACAAATATATGTTAAGTGCTTTCCTATTATTCTCTTAAAAATTGTTTATGTTTATTATAAAAAAATTATGTGCTTATTATCAAAGAGAAGAAAAAAATAAAACATAAATAACACAAAAATTAATATGTTTTTTCATCTATTTTTTATATTTTTTAAACGTTTGTTGTAAGAAATTCTCTCCTCAAAATAAAAAAAAAAACATAAAATTTTCAATAACAGAAAATACAGAAATGTCATTAAGAAAAAAACACAAATTCTTAACTAAAACTCATGAATTTTTGCTATAAAAGCACATAAATTTTTATACAAAAGAAACTCAACTTGATAATATATAATATGTCCTATGTTTTTGTTAGTAGTGATTTTTTCCATGTTTCTCTTCCAAAATTTTTGTGTTACACGTAAAAAAATTATGTGTTTATTATTACAAATTTTCTGTAATTATCACTAATAAATTATTGTCAAAGGGGATCATCACCAATATAACGAATCTCAATATAAATAAATAAATAAATAAATAAATAAATAAATATATATATAAAACTAAAATTTTTGGTTATCAATTTTTATAGGTGTTTGCTTCGGTACGATGATAAATTCATACATACTCATACGTTAAAATATGGACAAATAACAATAAGTAGGGGTGCACATGACCCGGTCCGGTCCGAAGGTCCGGCCCGGTCTCGAACACTTTAGGGGCTAATTTGGTGTGATTTCATGGGGTTTAGGGTCGGGTAAGGGTCTCAAAAATAGACCCGGTCATTATTTCGGGTCGGGTCCGAGCCATAGTTCGGGTCACCCGAAGTCGGCCCAGTAGCCCAGTCATCATACACAATTAATATTTTGTGTTATTAGTGATGGATCATGACTATTCTTATGTGGAATTTAAGTATTGTAAACCTTAATATTTTGTGTTATTAGTCATTATAAGACTATAAGTTAATGTTTTATGTTTAGAATGCATAAGACTTTAGACTAATGCATAATATTGTGTTATTTGTATTGATTTAAATATTTGGTATTATTAGACAATATTAATATTGATTGTGGTTTTGCTTTAGTATTGATTGTGGTTATGCTTTAATTTTGAAGAAGGGTTGGTTCCTTGTTATATTTTTCTAACTGAATTTTACCATGTTAAATAATTATTGAAGTCTTGGAAATTTGGATATTTTTACATGCTAGCTTACAAGAAGGTATCAACGTAATGTAATGTTAACGGCCTGGTTTTCACCTAGTTTTCACCCGGTATAATTGTGGCCCGAAAGTGTATTGGTTTCATCGGGTCTAGGGTCGGGTTCAGGTCTAATAAATAGACCCGGTGTATATTTCGGATCGGGTCTATGTCACATCAAACCCCGCTTCACCCGACTCATGTGCACCCCTAACAATAAGTCATGTGGAATTTATTTTTTTCGTCAGCATCAGATTTTTTTTAAAAAATATATATCACATCACTAATTTTACTAAAATATCCTTATAATTTAATAAAAATAAAAAATATTTTTTATTTAATTTTATAAAAAAAACTTAAACATCCTTACTATATTTGATTAGACAAAATATCCTTTTAAATCAATTAAATTTTAAAATTCAACTCACTCTAATTTTAGATTTTCAAATAATTTAAACAACAGAACAAAAATAAATCTGTTCTTTCATACGGGTTTCAGAAACCCTCTCTTTGATCACCGTCTCAAAAGATTTTCTAGTGTTCTTCATCCTCTGATCTCAAGGTTTCTAGTGTTCTTCTCTCCTCTTCTTACTCTCTCTCTCTCTCTCTCTCTCTCTCTCTCTCTCTCTCTCTGGCATTGCCCTCAAGCTCTCTCCCTCTCTCCTCTCCGGTCTCGCATTCAAGGTCGTTGTCGCAATCAAGGTCGTCGTTGCGATTAGAAAGCATCGCCATCTTGTGGGTTCCAAAGAGTGTCGTTGTCTTCTTGCTTCTAGAGAGCGTCGCCGTCTTCCTCGCCGTCTTTCTCGATCTTCATCACTGTCGCCAGCCTCTCTCTATCGGTAATTTCCTCTCTGTGATTTCAGTGATTTTAATTATTATAGCATTAGTGTAATTTTTGTAATTAAGGTAATTTGGTTTTATTTCTATAATTTTATATTAGTTGTTGTTAATTTTGACAAAATAAAAAATTTAAGCATCAACTTAAGGGATTGTTACTGGAGCTTCTGGGGTTGCTACTTTGCTTAGAATTGGAACATCATTAGGAAAAGTATTAATGGATTGTGTATTGGTTCCTATTTCAGTAATTTCAATGGTACTGAATATTTGGATGAGATTATTTTGCTTTTTTGAAAAGAAAAAGGAAAAAAATGAAAAAAATGAAAAAAAAATTATGTTTTTTAATTAGCTGATATGATAAAAAGAAACTTTGATTAAAAAAAGAAAAAAGGAACTGATTGTAGCAGTTCTTTAAGCTATCTAAAGTCTATAGCTTACTTTAGCATATTAAAAGAATCATGTTAGTTTATTCATTTATTATTTTAATTAACTCTATTTGGCATCTTTGATCCGAGAAGAGCAAGCAAATCCAGCATTAAAATTTACATTACATGAACAAGCTTTTATTAAATCAACCATTTATATATTGAAAGAGTGAATGGTTTTTATTGGAATTGAGTTTCACTGATTTGATAGTGGAAACTACCTCTTATATGAACAATAAAAGGTAGAAAATAAATTAAATGACATATTGATCTGCATAAAGCCATAAACTCTAGAGTCTGTAGGAACCGCGATTAATTAATCATTTAATTAAATAATTAACTTATCTAAAATAGGTTCTAAAAATATAAAATATTAATTAAAAAATTTAAATATGATTTTTGGACTCAGTAGAATTTTTTGAGTTGGAAAATATAATTTTCTGCAAAAAATCGCATAAAACGCAAACCAATAAATTAACCGGCAGTACCGGCTTAAGTCTGTCCGGTACTATATGATAATAATAAAAACAGTAGAAAACCTTAGGAAGATAATTAATGTTGAAAAATCGAGCACTAATTTTAAAGATTTGGCCCGAAATTTGGACAAATGGGCCAAAAACGCTAATAGGTTGGACCAGGCCCAAGTTGGGCCCAAACCCAACGTATATAAAGTCACTTAAGTGACAAATTCACTCACTTTCAGCACTAGAAGGCTGAAGCAACGTGAATTGAGAGAGAAGTGAGCAAGGGTTCCACAAACACTATTCACTTCCTCACTCTTTCGCTTATAACTTGAGCTATGGTGCTCCAATTCGCGTGCCGTCAGCGGCTACGCAAAAATCTTGCCGATCCCGTCACTTCTAAATAGGTATTGTTGTAAGCTTCTCGAAAATCCCAGCCTAGTTCTTTCTTCTATAACAGATTTAAGTTTTGGCTATGATGAATGGGTGGTTCTTCTGATTTTGATTATTTAGGTACAACCTAGCATCAGGTAATTAGTGGGTTTTGTCCCAATTCACATTAGGCAAGGTAAAAAAATTCTAAATCATTTGTATTTATGTATATATGGAACCCTAAGTATTGATTTTATGAATGAATTGTGTATAGCTTTGATTATTGTGCTATTGGGAGCATTTGGATTTGAGTTAGTGATTTGTTGGTGGTTGGAAGCTTGTTTGGGCTCAAATTTGGTGTTTTGCACATATTAGGAATCAGCCAAGATACGGTTTTGGTTTACTCTATGTAATATATAATATTTCTGGACACTTAGGCTAGTGAACCATAGGATAGGTTTGGATTGAATTGGTTGCTGAACTTGTTGAATGATAATTGATGAGCGGATATTTTATACGCTTTTTGGCATCATTTTCATATAGTTTTTAGTATATTTTGTTTAGTTTTTATTAAGTTTTTATAGGTTTTAGTGTTAAATTTATTTTTGTAGATTCTACTATGAGTTTTTGTATTTTTGTATAATTTTAGGTAATTTTTGGATGAAATTGAGGAGCAGGAGCAAAAGTCTGATTCAGAGGCAGAGAAAGCACTGCAAATGCTATCCGGATCTGACCTCCTTCTACTCAGAAGAGCTTTTCTGGAGCTATAGAAGTTCAAATGGAGCGTTCTCAACAGCTCTGGAAAGTTGCCTTCCAGAGCTTTCCAGAAATGTATAATAATCTATACTTTGCTTTAGAATAGAAGGCCCAAAACTGTCGTCCAACACTAGCTACTTGCCCCCTTATAGGCATCTAGCACCCACAAAGCAGAGTCCAGTGTCCAAACGCCCAGAGAGGACCCCTAGCCAGCGTTAAACGCCCTAGGAGCCTCATAGCACGTGGATCTCATCAAATTTCAGCCAAAATACTCACCAAGTGGGCTCCAGAAATGAATTTTAGCACTAGATAGACTGTTTTACCCTTACTAGTCATCTGTTTAGTATTTAAGACTTATTTTAGTATTTAAGACTTATTTAAGCATTTTTATTCCTCAAACTACTTCTTTGTTGTAAGCTAGGCAAGTAATGTTTTTGGTTAACTACAATGAGCAATCACTTAATTAAGAATGTTAATTTTTTGTTACAATTATTGTACTTGATCAATTGAATATGCATTGAAAAAAATTGTCAACTTTTTTAGGTTATAATTATAATATATTTCTAACACTTATTTTTGAAATCTTTAAATTGAACATAAAAAAATTGAAGGAAATGTGAAGAAAAAGTTTCTGCAGGAGCATCTTATTGGATATGGACCATTTTTTATAGGAGTAGGTGAAGTCAACTTCTTATGTTTAATAAGATATCAGACTACCTCATATATTCTTCTTTCCAATAACAAAAATTTGTTGAATATGAGAAACTAAGGAAGTTTAAAGAATGAAGAGTGCAAGTTTTCCTAATGATAAAATGCATATAAATTTTGCTGCCAATGTATTGTATCAAATAATATAAATTGCAACACACTATTACCTGTCTCAACTTGTTACTAATACAAATATATCTCTTTTATATAACATCAAGTTTAGTATAAACTTAAGCAATTAAACTTGCATTGCACTATTTAAATAAAGGTCCGAGATAGATAAATGGGCACACTTATTGGTGAGTAAAGTTGTTCAAAAATTTTCACTACTCATTTTTCTTGGACAGAGTGCTGAAAAATAGAAAGAAATGAGAAGGAAACACCCTCTCAGAATAAAATTAGATTAGATTAAGATATAGTAATGGAGGATATATCATGGAGGATAACAACATCTCTCGTTGAAAGTTCTAATATATATGGTAGGGAAAAACTTGGACTTTTCTACCAACAAACACGTTCAAAAGTAGATATTGCCTTCTGCTTTGCCCCAATTGTTATGTGCTAGTGTCATATCCCATGGCCCAAACAGGTACTCAATAATGCTAAATGCTAATCATAGCCGCCAAAAACACTAATAAAATTCAACAAGACTAAGATCATATTTATAACTAAAAGAAAACTTCTCTTATCTAGTAGACCTATTTACCAAATAAAAAACTGAATATGGCGAAAAGCCAGTGTCCAGAGACACTAAGTTGAAGCATTTTCTGATTCCAACTGCTGAAAGTTGTAAGGCTTCCTAAGTAACCAGTTGTTATTGCTATAGATAGATGTTCTGAAACTTGAGATATGTCGGATTTGAATACAACACCAAACCATCCCATAAAAAATGAACTAATCTGAAATAACATGTAAAATAATTACATTAAGATTAAAAAACATTTAAATGTTTTAACTATTTTAACAAGATTGCATAATTTCAAATCTCTTTTACTTACTTTCTAAGCATTAAGTAAGCAAGAACCAGAGTAACACTTCTGCTTCTCCCTTCAAAACAATGAACTGAAACTATCTGACCAATCTGCTCAACATAATCTATAAAATCACAAGCTTCTTCAAATATGCTGCTGATGTTACAATCTTCATTGTCACTCACCTTTTTTCAATGGGCAAGAACAGGTCCAATATAATAAGTCATTGACATAACTTAATAAAAAAAATGAATAAATAAGGAGATTTTGACGTCAGCATTAACATGGTGCAAATAAATTCCGTTGGGTGAGAGTATTTGTAACGGCAGAAGGTTTCTCTCTATTCGCAGCCTCAGATATCAACACAATCCTCTCAGGGATATGCTCAAGTCTTATCTGAAAGTACAAGGAGTAAATGCTTTATATGGAGATACATAAATGATCCAAGTTTAAGATGTTAAATTTTGGTGTATTAAAATGAATTTACCTTCAGTATAAATGCAATCTACATCTTGCAGTATGAAAATAGTAGTGTCACCATGTGCTAGTACCTCAATCCCATCTCAGCCATTTCTTTCACAAGTTAATCAATTGTCACGAAAAAGAAGACGAAAAAAGAAACAGTAACAGTAGTACTAGTAAACAGAAAGGAATAAAAGAGAGTATATAACCCCAACATCAAGCAAAACTTTTTTAGAAGCCTATCCTCTACAAGCCATGTGCAAAAAGTATATATGCAAAAAAGGCAATAAAAACATTGCACTTAAATCCATATACCCTTCTTTTTTTTTCTTTTTAACTTTTCAGCTTCTATTATTTTTTTCCTTGATTTAGAGCTAGCATTCCAGCTCTGCAAATCCCTGCATATAGATTAGGATGATATTTAATTCTAGCTAACATGTGATTTCAGCATATTATAAGATAAAGTTAGTAACAATAATAAGTGTTTGTTGTTGACCATTATTATCACGATCATATTCAATTCTAGCTTGGCCTTTATCACTTTACTATCTAATAATGTAGAAATGCTAAAGTTAGTAGCATCATCTTCTATATGCTATATCTTTGCATTGTCCATATTAATATAAATCTCATTCAAAATTCTTATTTCTTCTGATCTCTTCTCAAATTCATAAAGCTAGTTATAGATATGTGTTTTACGGGATAATTGGTAAGAAGTGTCTTCTCCAGAAACCGTTTTGCTGTATCATATGAAAGCAAAGTGAGTCTCTCATAAATACTATCAATTTATATAAATATATGCTGCAAGAATTCTTGATCATATCACAAATTTTGTTACTTTTTCTTAGGGTATGCGAAATTCGACAGAAAATTGAAGATGCGATTCTATTCTATCATACTTGTGTGGAAATGAATTCAATTCAGTTGTGGCAGAAGAGGATTCAGCTTCACTTAAGAGTTCTAACGTTACAGTTACACAACCAATAATACAAGAGAACTTGAGTGATAGAGAAGATGCCAACAGTGAAGATGTAAAACCCGGTTAATTAATGACTAATTAACCCATAAATTAGAATTTGTTCTAGAAAATTAAAAATGTGATTTTTATGGCTTAATATTATAGAGAATATTAAAATGAAAATTTTGATACCAATTTTAAGGAAATCGGCCCAAAATTGGACCGAACGGATCAAACCGGGCCAACCGGACCCATATTGAGCCCTTGGCCCAACTAAGCTCAACCTAAAACCCTAAAAACAGCACTCTCTCTCCTCTCTTAAACCTCCAAAATGCTGAAATGAAATGAGGAAGGGGAAGAACACTCTTCCAAAGTTCTAATCCTCATTTGATCTTCAAACCACCATAACTTTTGATCCGGAGCTCCGATTGCCGCACCGTTTACGGCCACGCGTTCACTGCGACGTGCTCTACAAAACCCACTACTTTATCCTTGAGGTAAGCCACGATTTTAGTTCAGTTTCCTCAGCCCTTAAATTCGAATTTTTGGGTAAAAAGTGTTGAGATTTTGGGCTCTTTGATGTTATAGGATCCAACTAGCTTGAAGGAGAGGCTTAATATTGTCTTCTTGATCTTTGGGTATGGTAAGATTCTCAATCCTAGTAAAATTTGTTGGTTTATGATGTTTGGGTATTGAGTTGTTGTGTTTGGATGTGATAATTGAGGCTTAGGTAGTGTGTATGTGAATATTGAAGCTTGATTGAGATCTTGGAGAGCTTGGAATAAACTTTTGTATGCTAAAAGTATGTTCTTGGGAGTGTGGTATGCGAAATTGTTACTCTGAGGTTGTAAAATTTGTTGTTCGTTCTCTCCCTGGCAATGGCGCCAAAAACTGATGCACAATACCATGGTCCAAACATAACTTCACAACTTCGCACAACTAACCAGCAAGTGCACCGGGTTGTCCAAGTAATAAAACCTTACGTGAGTAAGGGTCGATCCCACGGAGATTGTTGCTATGAAGCAAGCTATGGTCATCTTGTAAATCTCAGTCAGGCGGATATCAAATGGTTATGGAGTTTTCGAATAATAATAATAAATAAACGAAAAATAAAGATAGAAATACTTATGTAATTCATTGGTGAGAATTTCAGATAAGTGTATAGAGATGCTTTCGTTCCTCTGAACCTCTGCTTTCCTGCTGTCTTCATCCAATCCTTCCTACTCCTTTCCATGGCAAGCTTTTTGTAAGGGCATCACCGTTGTCAATGGCTACATCCCATCCTCTCTGTGAAAATGGTCCAAATGCTCTGTCACGGCATGGCTAATCATCTGGAGGTTCTCGATCATACTAGAATAGGATTTACTATCCTTTTGCGTCTGTCACTACGCCCAGCGCTCGCGAGTTTGAAGTTCGTCACAGCCATCCCTTCCCAGATCCTACTCGGAATACCATAGACAAGGTTTAGACTTTTTGGATCTCAGGAATTGCCATCCATGGGTTCTAACTTATACCACGAAGATACTAATAACTCGGACCCGGTCTCCTGTATTAGATATCTAAGAGGTACTCATTCTAGCTTGGTTGCATGTAGAAAGGAAGTGTTTGTCAGGCACGCGTTCATAAGTGAGAATGATGATGAGCGTCACATAATCATCACATTCATCATGTTCTTGGGTGCGAATGGATATCTTAGAAGCGGAATAAGTTGAATTGAATAGAAAAAACAGTAGTACTTTGCATTAAATCATGAGGAACAGCAGAGCTCCACACCTTAATCCATGGAGTGCAGAAACTTTACCGTTGAAGATACATAAGTGATAATGGTCCAGGCATGGCCGAATGGCCAGCCCCCATGAAAGTCTAAGATAGCATAAAACTGATCAAAGATCTCTAATACAATAGTAAAAAGTCCTATTTATAATAAACTAGTTACTAGGATTTACAGAAGTAAGTAATTGATGCATAAATCCACTTCCGGGGCCCACTTGGTGTGTGCTTGGGCTGAGCTTGAAGTTTACACGTGGAGAGGTCATTCTTGGAGTTGAACGCCAGTTTGTAACGTATTTCTGGCGTTCAACTCTGGTTCGTGACGTGTTTCTGGCGTTTAACTCCAGACTGCAGCGTAGAACTGGCGTTCAATGCCCTTTTGCGTCGTCTAAACTCGGCCAAAGTATGGACGATTATATATTGCTGGAAAGCCTTGGATGTCTATTTCCAACGCAATTAGAAGCGCGCCATTTTGAGTTCTGTAGCTCCAGAAAATCCACTTTGAGTGCAGGGCGGTCAGAATCCAACAGCATCAGCAGTCCTTCTTCAACCTCTGAATCTGATTTTTGCTCAAGTCCCTCAATTTCAGCCAGAAAATACCTGAAATCACAGAAAAATACACAAACTCATAGTAAAGTCTAGAAATGTGAATTTAACATAAAAACTAATAAAAACATCCCTAAAAGTAACTAGATCCTACTAAAANGATCCTTTTTATTTACCCTTGCCTTTTGGTTTTAAGGGTTTTTGGCTTTTTGCTCTTGCCTTTTGGTTTTAAGAGCTTTTGGCTTTTTCTGCTTGCTTTTTCTTTTTCTTTCTATTTTTTTCGTCATTTTTTTCTGCAAGCTTTGTATTCACTGCTTTTTCTTGCTTCAAGAATCATTTTTATGATTTTTTAGATTATCAAATAA
>NC_029786.2:28953513-28980818 GCF_000816755.2 Arachis ipaensis | reverse complement strand
ATGATGGAGTGCTCTTGATGTTCCACCCTTAGTTGTCCCATGTTGGAATTTAATTATCCCAGGGAGTTGTTGATTTGCTCCCAAAAGTTCTGTGGTGAAAAGTGCATCCCTTGAGGCATCTCAGGGATTTCTTGGTGATGAGCTTCTTCATGCGTCTCTTGAGATCCATGAATAGGCTCTCTTGTTTGCTCCATCCTTTTCTTAGTGATGGGCTTTTCCTCATCAATGAGGATGTCTCCTTCTATATCAATCCCAGCCGAGTTGCATAGATGGCAAATGAGGTGGGGAAAAGCTAACCTTGCCATAGTGGAGGACTTGTCAGCCACCTTGTAGAGTTCTTGAGGTATAATCTCATGAACCTCCACCTCTTCTCCAATTATGATGCTATGGATCATGATGGCCCGGTCTATAGTAACTTCAGACCAGTTGCTAGTGGGAATGATTGAGCATTGAATGAACTCCAACCATCCTCTAGCTATAGGCTTAAGGTCCAGTCTTCTCAGTTGAACCGATTTGCCTTTTGAGTCAATCTTCCATTGAGCTCCTTCCACACATATGTCCATGAGGACTTGGTCCAACCTTTGATCAAAGTTGACTCTCCTTGTGTAGGGGCGTGCGTTCTCTTCCATCATTGGCAAGTTGAACGCCAACCTCACATTTTTCGGACTAAAATCTAAGTAATTCCCCCGAACCATGGTGAGATAGTTCTTTGGGTTCGGGTTCTTACTTTGATCATGATTCCTAGTGATCCATGCATTAGCATAGAACTCTTGAACCATTAGAATCCCGACTTGTTGGATGGGGTTTGTTAGAACTTCCCAACCTCTTCTATGGATCTCATGTCGGATCTCCGGATACTCATTTTTCTTGAGTTTGAAAGGGACCTCGGGAATCACCTTCTTCTTGGCCACAACATCATAGAAGTGGTCTTGATGGGCTTTGGAGATGAATCTTTCCATCTCCCATGACTCGGAAGTGGAAGCTTTTGTCTTCCCTTTCCCTTTTCTAGAGGATTCTCAGGTCTTAGGTGCCATGGTAATGGAAAAATAAAAAGCTTTATACTTTTACCACATCAAACTTATAATATTGCTCACCCTCGAGCAAGAGAAGAAAGAAGAGATGAAGAAGAAGAAGAAATTGGGGAGAGGGATTAAGGTTCGGCCATATGGGGAGGATTTGGGTGGGAAAGTGATTTTGAATTTTGAAGGTAGGTGGGGTTTATGAGGTAGGTTTATGGGGAAGAGTGGATGGATATGAGTGGTGAAGGGGTAGTAAGGAAGAGAGCTTGATGTGATGGGTGAAGGGTTTTGGGAAAGGGTGTTTATTGGGAAGAGATGATGAACATTGAGAAGAGGGAAGAGTATGAGTGGAGGTAGGTGGGGATCCTGTGGGGTCCACAGATGCTGAGATGATCCTGTGGGTCCACAGATCCTGAGGTGTCAAGGAATTGCATCCCTGCACTAATTAGGCATGTAAAATGCCTTTGCATGCAATTCTGGCATTTAAACGCCGAATTGGTGCTTGTTCTGGGTGTTCAGTGCCCAGATGCAGCATGTTTCTGGCGTTCAGCGCTAGCTTTCCTCAGTGTGCATTTCTGGCGTCTGAACGCCAGGATGCTGCTTGTTTTGGGCATTCAACGCCAGATCCATGCTCTGTTCTGGCGTTGAACGCCAGCCAGATGCTCCTTACTGGCATTTAAACGCCAGTAAGCCCTTCCTCCAAGGTGTGATTTTTCTTCTGCAGTTTTTGATTCTGTTTTTGATTTTTCTATTTATTTTGTGACTCCACATGATCATGAACTTAATAAAACATGAAAGAACAATAAAAATAAAAATAGAATTAGATAAATAAAAATTGGGTTGCCTCCTAACAAGCGCTTCTTTAATGTCAATAGCTTGACAGTGGGCTCTCATGGAGCCTCACAGATGTTCAGAGCATTATTGAGACTCCCCAACACCAAACTTAGAGTTTGGATATGGGAGTTCAACACCAAACTTAGAGTTTGGTTGTGGCCTCCCAACACCAAACTTAATAAAACATGAAAGAACAATAAAAATAAAAATAGAATTAGATAAATAAAAATTGAGTTGCCTTCCAACAAGCGCTTCTTTAATGTCAATAGCTTGACAGTGGGCTCTCATGGAGCCTCACAGATGTTCAGAGCATTGTTGAGACTCCCCAACACCAAACTTAGAGTTTGGATATGGGAGTTCAACACCAAACTTAGAGTTTGACTGTGGGGGCTCCGGTTGACTCTGTTTTGAGAGAAGCTTACTGTGCCTCTTTTCCATGTTTACAGAAGGATGTCCTTGAGTTTTAAACACAAGGGAGTCCTCATTCAATTGAAGGACTAGTTCACCTCTGTCTACATCAATCACAGCTCTTGCTGTGGCTAGGAAGGGTCTTCCAAGAATGATGGATTCATCCTCATCCTTCCCATTATCCAGGATTATGAAATCAGCAGAGATGTAAAGGCCTTCAACCTTTACTAATATGTCCTCTACTTGTCCATAAGCCTGTTTTCTGGAATTGTCTGCCATCTCTAATGAGATTTTAGCAGCTTGTACCTCAAAGATTCCCAGTTTCTCCATTACAGAGAGTGGCATGAGGTTTATTCCCGACCCAAGGTCACATAGAGCCTTTTCAAAGGTCATGGTGCCTAAGGTACAAGGTATTAGGAACTTTCCAGGATCCTGTTTCTTCTGAGGCAGTCTCAGTTGATCCAATGCATTTAGTTCATTGGTGAACAGGGGAGGTTCATCTCCCCAAGTCTCTTTACCAAATAAATTGGCATTCAGCTTCATGATTGCACCAAGGAACTTGGCAACTTGCTCTTCAGTAACATCCTCATTCTCTTCAGAAGAGGAATACTCATCAGAGCTCATGAATGGCATAAGGAGGTTCAATGGAATCTCTATGGTCTCTAGATGAGTCTCAGATTCCTTTGGTTCCTCAGAGGGAAACTCCTTATTGATCATTGGACGTCCCAGGAGGTCTTCCTCCATGGGATTCACGTCCTCCCCTTCTCTTGTGGGTTCGGCCATGATGGTCAATTCAATGGCCTTGCATTCTCCTTTTGGATTTTCTTCTGTATTACTTGGGAGAGCACTAGCTAGGAGGGGTTTCAGTGATCTTCTTACTCAGCTGGCCCACTTGTGCCTCCAAATTTCTAATGGAGGATCTTGTTTCATTCATGAAACTCAGAGTGGCCTTAGATAGATCGGAGACTAAGTTTGCTAAATTAGAGGTATTTTGTTCAGAGTTCTCTGTCTGTTGCTGAGTGGATGATGGAAAAGGCTTGCTATTGCTAAACCTGTTTCTTCCACCATTATTAAAGCCTTGTTGAGGCTTTTGTTGATCCTTCCATGAGAGATTTGGGTGATTTCTCCCTGAGGGATTATAGGTGTTTCCATATGGTTCACCCATGTAATTCACCTCTGCTATTGCAGGATTTTCAGGATCATAAGCCTCTTTTTCAGAAGATGCCTTTTGAGTACTGTTGGATGCAGCTTGCATTCCATTCAGACTCTGAGAAATCATATTGACTTGCTGAGTCAATATTTTGTTCTGAGCCAATATGGCATTCAGAGTATCAATTTCAAGAACTCCCTTCTTCTGAGGTGTCCCATTACTCACAGAATTCCTCTCAGAAGTGTACATGAACTGGTTATTAGCAACCATGTAAATGAGTTCTTGAGCTTCTGCAGACATTTTCTTTATGTGAATGGATCCACCTGCAGAAGTATCCAATGACATCTTAGCTAATTCAGATAGACCATCATAGAATATATCCAGGATGGTCCACTCTGAAAGCATGTCAGAAGGACACTTTTTGGTCAGTTTTTGAAAAAGAGGGAGGTATTTTCGAAAATTAGAGAGGGATAGTTAGTTAGGTAGTTTTGAAAGAGATAAGAAACAAACAAAAAGTTAATTAGTTAGTTGAAACAAATTTTGAAAATCAATTTTGAAAAGATAAGAAGATAAGAAGTAAGAAGAGATATTTTAAAAAAGATAAGATAAAAAGATATTTTTGAGAAGATATGATTTAAATTAATTTTGAAAAAGATTTGATTTTTAAAATCACAGTTAATGATTTGACTCACAAGTAATCACAAGATATGATTCTAGAACTTAAAGTTTGAATCTTTCTTAACAAGCAAGTAACAAACTTGAAATTTTTGAATCAAAACATTAATTATTGATAATATTTTCGAAAATCATGATGTAAAATTAAGAAAAAGATTTTTGAAAAGTATTTTTAAAATTTTCGAAAATAAATAAGAAGAATGAAAAAGATTTGATTTTTGAAAAAGATTTTGAAAAAGATAAAGTTTTTAAATTGAAAATTTGTTTTGACTCATAAGAAACAACTAAATTTTAAAAAATTTTGAAAAAGTCAATCCAAATTTTCGAAATTTATGAGAGAAACAGGAAAATATATTTTTTTTATTTTTAAATTTTTAATGATGAGAGAGAAAAACATGAAAAATGATGCAATGCATGAAAATTTTAGATCTAAACATGTGATGCATGCAAGAACACTATGAATGTCAAGATGAACACCAAGAACACTTTGAATGTCAAGATGAACATCAAGAACTTATTTTTGAAAAATTTTCAAGAAAAGAAAACATGCAAGACACCAAACTTAAAAATTTTTCATGTATAGACACTATGAATGCAAGAATGCATATGAAAAACAAGAAAAGACACAAAACAAGAAAATATGAAGATCAAACAATAAGACTAGCCAAGAACAACTTGAAGATCATGAAGAACACTATGAATGCATGAATTTTCGAAAAATGCATAAATTTTTAGAAAAAATATAATTGACACCAAACTTGAAATTGACTCAAGACTCAAATAAGAAACACAAAATATTTTTGATTTTATGATTTTATGAAATTTTTTTTTATTTTTTCGAAAATTAATGTGAAAAAGAAAAATAAAGATTCCAAAATTTTTAATATGAATTCCAGGAATCTTGCACTCTCAGTCTAAAGCTCCAATCTGAGGGTTAGACATGGCTTAATAGCCAGCTAAGCTTTAGTATGCTATTACATGCATTGAAGTGATTAGTTGAATCCTCAGTCCAAAGGAATTTAGACATGGCTTTACAGCCAGCCAGGATTCAACAAATCATCATGAAACACTAGAATTCATTCTTAAAAATTCTGAAGAAAAATATATTTTATTTTTTTGAAAAGATTTATTTTTTATATTTTTTTTTTCGAAAATTTATTTGAAGAAAAACGAAAACAAAAAAAAAATTTTTGAAAAAGTTTTTGAAAACCAAATAAAAGTTGAAACAAGAAGAAAATTACCTAATCTGAGCAACAAGATGAACCGTCAGTTGTCCAAACTCGAACAATCCCCGGCAACGGCGCCAAAAACTTGGTATGTGAAATTGTTACTCTGAGGTTGTAAAATTTGTTGTTCGTTCTCTCCCTGGCAATGGCGCCAAAAACTGATGCACAATACCATGGTCCAAACATAACGTCACAACTTCGCACAACTAACCAGCAAGTGCACTGGGTTGTCCAAGTAATAAAACCTTACGTGAGTAAGGGTCGATCCCACGGAGATTGTTGGTATGAAGCAAGCTATGGTCATCTTGTAAATCTCAGTCAGGCGGATATCAAATGGTTATGGAGTTTTCGAATAATAATAAAAAAAAAATAGAAAATAAAGATAGAAATACTTATGTAATTCATTGGTGAGAATTTTAGATAAGTGTATAGAGATGCTTTCGTTCCTCTGAACCTCTACTTTCCTGCTGTCTTCATCCAATCCTTCCTACTCCTTTCCATGGCAAGCTTTCTGTAAGGGCATCACCGTTGTCGATGGCTATATCCCATCCTCTCTGTGAAAATGGTTCAAATGCTCTGTCACGGCATGGCTAATCATCTGGAGGTTCTCGATCATACTGGAATAGGATTTACTATCCTTTTGCGTCTGTCACTATGCCCAGCACTCGCGAGTTTGAAGTTCGTCACAGCCATCCCTTCCCAGATCCTACTCGGAACACCACAGATAAGGTTTAGACTTTCCGGATCTCAGGAATGGCCATCCATGGGTTCTAACTTATACCACGAAGATACTAATAACTCGGACTCGGTCCCCTGTATTAGATATCTAAGAGATACTCATTCTAGCTTGGTTGCATGTAGAACGGAAGTGTTTGTCAGGCACGCGTTCATAAGTGAGAATGATGATGAGCGTCACATAATCATCATATTCATCATGTTCTTGGGTGCGAATGGATATCTTAGAAGCGGAATAAGTTGAATTGAATAGAAAAACAGTAGTACTTTACATTAAATCATGAGGAACAGCAGAGCTCCACACCTTAATCCATGGAGTGCAGAAACTCTACCGTTGAAGATACATAAGTGATAATGGTCCAGGCATGGCCGAATGGCCAGCCCCCATGAAAGTCTAAGATAGCATAAAACTGATCAAAGATCTCTAATACAATAGTAAAAAGTCCTATTTATAATAAACTAGTTACTAGGGTTTACAGAAGTAAGTAATTGATGCATAAATCTACTTCCGGGACCCACTTGGTGTGTGCTTGGGCTGAGCTTGAAGTTTACACGTGGAGAGGTCATTCTTGGAGTTGAACGCCAGTTTGTAACGTGTTTCTGGCGTTCAACTCTGGTTCGTGACGTGTTTCTAGCGTTTAACTCCAGACTGTAGCGTAAAACTGACGTTCAAAGCCCTTTTGCATCGTCTAAACGCGGCCAAAGTATGGACTATTATATATTGCTGGAAAGCCCTTGATGTCTACTTTCCAACGCAATTAGAAGCGCGCCATTTTGAGTTCTGTAGCTCAAGAAAATCTACTTTGAGTGCAGGGAGGTCAGAATCCAACAGCATCAGCAGTCCTTCTTCAACCTCTGAATCTGATTTTTGCTCAAGTCCCTCAATTTCAACCAGAAAATACCTGAAATCATAGAAAAATATACAAACTCATAGTAAAGTCCAGAAATGTGAATTTAATATAAAAACTAATAAAAACATCCCTAAAAGTAACTAGATCCTACTAAAAACATACTAAAAATAATGCCAAAAAGCGTATAAATTATCTGCTCATCAGAGTGTTGAAGCCTTGAGAGCTTGTGAAAAAGTGACTTGGAGGTGTTCCGGGTTAAGCGGGAAAGCGGCTAAGGTATGGTATCGATTTCCTGTATTTAAAATGTAATGTGGTGTGAAAACTTAGGCTAAAGGCCCTAAAATAGGATTTGAATTGTTAATGTTGTTGAATGGTTGAGATAAATTGTGTGGTCATGTATGTGATTAATGAATATTGATGTTTTGATGGTATGATGTATGAGAGATATGCATGTTTTGATATATGCTTAATGATTGGTTGAGGTTGAATTGTGGGTGAAACCAAGTTGATGGTGAGGATGATATTGATTGTATGTATTGATGGTTGATTTGAAATGGTATTGTTGGAAATTAGGATGAGGAAGGATATATGACATGATATTGTGTTTGAAATTGAGTTATTTGATTGAGATGGGTTAAAATGGTGGGATGTGATGGTTCTAGATGAACTTGAGAAGGGGGAGTTGAATCAAGTTAGCTTAAAATTTAGAGTTTCAAACTCTGTTGCAGTGGAAGCTTAAGTTGCAGGAGATTGGTTGAACTTATCTCATACGCAGAACATTAAAAGAGCAGAGAAGAAGAGAAAGGGGCCAGCATGTATCCTGGTTCAGATTCTCAGTACCATGAATCCTACGTCCAGTCTCCACCACAAACCATGGTAGAATTTTCACTATAATCCTCAGATTACATACACCAATACTATTGAATTACTCCCTAATCCAACTAGTATCTACCCCAAGCTTTCTTCATCAAAGCTTAGCAACCCCAAAGTGCTAACCTAACTTGGAAGGGGAATCTACACAGATTCAATTCTCACCAAGTGCTAACCCAACTTGGCAAGGGGAACTAATCCTAGTTCATACACCCAAATTACATCAGAAAACAAACAGTGGCTATTTTGCATCACTCTTGCCTTTTCTCTCTTGGGGCCTGCATCACTAACACTCACATTAAACAATATTGGGCTTTCCACCCAAAACAATGTTTGTCATCATTTATAAAATCCAAAATCAAACTTAGACTTAACAATCTTCCCCTTGATGACAAACATGATAAAATAGGGAAATTAAAGACTAATTTAGAAGAGTTAAGAACACTTCTCTTTGATGACATTCGGATTGTGAGTTGCTCCCCCTGAATGCTAGCATTACTCCCCCTTAATCATGGCTTACATCTTTACCTGAACAAAACTTAAAAAAAATAGCCAAGACCAATATTTCCAAGCAATATATCATAGTAATGAAAGCACAGAGCAATTAACACTAATCACAACACAGGGCAAGTCATAGCACCACAAAACATTGTTCTTAACTATTACTATTAATCCCAAAGCCAAAGCTAACATCCCTTTTCTTTTCTCCCCCTTTTGTCATCAAGGGAGGAAACGAAAAACAACCTGCACAAAATTTGTTAGTGGCTGGTGCATATAGTTTAAGTAGCAGAGTAGTTAAGGTTTTTTACAGTCATGCAAAATATTAAACAAGTTCAAAAGGAAACTAAGTCATAATCACATATGAGATAAAATGAGCTAGGCATCAGAGTTGGATTCATCAGAGGTTCCATCGTCCTCCCCCTCATTGTCAGAATTTGTGAGTCCAACTTCTATATCCTCCACAAAGTCCCTCAGAATCCGAATTCTCCCCTTGGTCTTCTTCAGAGCATTTTCCTCCATAACCTGGTTCCTTTTGCGCTCGGCACCATGAGTGAGAAGAAGGTCAGTAAGATTGATGAACTCCTCAAGTACGTTCTTCAGAGTGCGTGTCATGACCGTGATTGTGGTGGAAGTTGAAGGGGAAATCAGAGGATCCTCATCAACAGAGGGAACATCAGTGCTGTCATCAGTTTGGTGACACCTGGGTGCTGATTTCTTTACTGCACCACCCCCGTTTATGTATGAGTTACAATCTTTTGAAATTTCAGCCCCAAAATCAACATTGTAATATTGAAAAAAATTTGTAAGAAGCATGGCATAAGGTAAAGCATTTTTGGTACTGACACAAGCATGCATATGTCTCACAAGCAAGTAAGCAAAAGAGATAGGAGTTTTGAAAAGAAGTGCAAACAGAACCAGTGTGTCACAAAATGAGACGCGTTGAAAAGAGCCATATTTATATAGCACTGGTTTGTAGAAGATGAAGGAGTGAAGAGTGTAGTGTGAATGGATGCATGCAGTGGGAAGTTATGATAAGCTTTAGAGAAGTGTAAAGGTTGCACCTTGAAAAGATAAAAATACAAACTTTGAAAACGTTTTGAAAGTTACAGCTGTAACCTTCGTACGTTTGAAAATAAGGATAAAAAAGTAAACAAAGTTGAAATTAATGTATGGATGCAAATGAAGTGAAGCCCAATTAAACAAAGTGCCAATGCCAAAAAAAATTTGAGACTGACAAAAAATGAGGTAAGACCAGTTGTCTCAAAAAATTAAGTTGAATTTAAGCCCAAAAAAAATTGAAATCCCACTTTTCATAAAGACTTAGTCAAGAAAAAATTCAAATTCCCAAAAAATGAAAAAGTCCCAAAGTTTTCAATAAAGAAAAGCCCATGGTTCCAAAGACTTCTTCAGCACTTGACATCCATCAATCATTATGGTCATATTTGAATCCAGTAGATTCACAGTGAATTAATAAAGTTTACTCATCATCTGCCAAAAAATCTCACCGCGATTTATGAGACAAAACATAAAAGATCTCATTATCAGAAACATTAAGAAAACAGAGATGAATTAAGAATGCCCAGTTCAGTTCGTAACTTGCAAAACCTTTCCTCTATCAATGGTTTGGTGAAAATATCAGCCAGCTGACCCTCAGAATTAACAAACTGAATATCTAAATTTCCATTTTGCACATGTTCTCTTATAGAATGAAAACAAACTTCAATGTGCTTTGTTCTTGAGTGCAAAACAGGGTTTTTGGAAATATTAATAGCACTCATGTTGTCACAAAATAATAGAATATTTGAGACATTCAGTTTATAGTCAGCTAGTTGAGTTTTCAGCCATAATAATTGAGAACAACAAGAGGAGGCTGCAATATACTCAGCTTCAGCTGTTGAAAGTGCTACTGTAGCTTGCTTTTTGCTAGACCAAACAATGAGAGATTTCCCAAGAAAGCAGCACATTCCACTTGTGCTTCTTCTATCAATTCTATCCCCAGCAAAATCTGCATAACAGAAACCCACTAATTGAAATGAATCAGTCTTAGGAAACCATAAACCATAATTAGTGGTACCAAGCACATATCGGATGATCCTCTTCACAGCTGAGAGGTGGGACTCCTTAGGCTCCTTAGGCAACCTTGAGCAAACTCCAACACTTTGAATGATATCAGGCCTTGAGGAGGTTAGATACATTAAAGAACCAATCATCCCTCTGTAGCGAGTCTCATCAACATCTCTACCATGTTCATCCTTATCAAGCTTGATGTTAGGATGCATGAGGGTTCCCATTGGCTTAGCACAGTCCAGCCCAAACTTCTTGACAAGTTCCTTTGCATATTTTTCTTGATGGATGAATATGCCTTCTGAAGTTTGCTTGATTTGCAAGCCTAGGAAGAAATTGAGCTCTCCCATCATGCTCATATCAAATTCATTGGTCATAAGCTTAGCAAAATCTGCACACAAATTTTCATTAGCCGAACCAAATATAATATCATCAACATAAACTTGCACAAGAATAAAATGATCATGATAGTTCCTAATAAATAACGTGGTGTCAGTGGCTCCTCTTTGAAAATTATTTTTCAACAAAAATTAGCTAAGCCTCTCATACCAAGCTCTAGGAGCTTGTCTCAAACCATATAAGGCCTTAGCTAGTTTGAAAACATGGTTAGGAAAAGATTTGTTTTCAAACCCAGGTGGTTGAGCCACATAAACCTCTCTATTTATTATGCCATTGAGGAAAGCACACTTTACATCCATTTGGAATAGCTTGAAGCCACAATGAGCAGCATACGCAAGGAGCAATCTGATGGCTTCCATTCGAGCTACATGTGCAAAGGATTCATCGAAATCAATCCCTTCCTCTTGATCATATCCTTGAGCAACCAATCTAGCTTTGTTTCGGACTATGGATCCATCTTCAACCAGCTTGTTTCTGAAAATCCATTTGGTGCCAGTGACTTTCTTTTCATTTGGATAAGGCACCAATGACCAGACCTGATTCTTCTCAAATTGCTACAATTCCTCCTTCATAGCTAACACCCTTGAAGGATCAGCAAGAGCTTCTTGGATTTTTGAGGTTCAATCTTCGATAAAAGAGCAATGTTGTTGGATTCAGCTCTTTTCAAAGATGAACGAATAGTCCTACCAGAGGATGGATTTCCTATTATGAACTCTTCAGGATAGTTTTTCAGAAACCTCCATTCTCTTGGTCTTCTTGACTGGTTTGAGGATTCAGGTTCCTCTTGATCAACAATGGCCTCTGCATCAATATTTTCTGCAGCAACAGGAGATAATTCCAAATTGTCTCCTGCAGAATTGGGATTTTCGTTGCTAGCAGGTGCAGCTTCATGAGAACTTGAATTTTGTTGAACTGATTCATCGTTCTTGGGTAATTCAGCTTCAAAACCTGGACTATCATCTATGCAAACACTAGGAACAATGTTAGACTCACAGAATGTGACATGCATGGTTTCCTCAACAATTTTGGAGTTCTTGTTATAGACTCTATAGGCCTTGCTATTTGTGGAATAACCCAGAAAAATGCCTTCATGCGTTTTAGGATCAAATTTTCCTAAATTTTCTTTGATATTCAGAATGAAACACTTGCAGCCAAACACATGAAAATAACTAAGATTAGGAGAATGCCCTTTCCAAAGTTCATATGGGGTTTTCTTCAAAAACTTCCTAATGATGGTTCTATTTAAAACATAGCAAGTTGTATTCACAGCTTCAGCCCATAAGAACTTGGGGATTTCATATTCACATAACATAGCTCTAGCCATTTCTTGTAAACTTCTATTTCTTCTCTCAACAACACCATTTTGTTGAGGTGTTCTTGGACAAGAGAAGTTATGTGATATGCCTTGTTCATCACAAAAAGATTCAAAGTATTGATTTTCAAATTCTTTACTATATTCACTTCTAATTGAAACAATTTTTGAACCTTTTTCATTTTGAATCTTTTTGCTGAACTTTTCAAAAACAGAAAAAGCCTCATGTTTATGAGCAAGAAAGAACACCCAGCCAAATCTAGTATAGTCATCCACAATTACCATGCCATAACTCTTTCCTCCAAGACTTTGAGTTCTAGTATATCCAAACAGATCAAGATGCAACAACTCCAATGGTTTCTTAGTAGAGACATCTTCCTTGGATTTGAAAGAGGTTTTAATTTGTTTACCCATTTGACAAGCATCACAAATGATGTCCTTATCAAATTTTATATTAGGAAGACCTCTAACTAAGCCTCTCTTTACAAGCTTAGAGATTTGGAACATGCTATCATGTCCTAACCTCTTATACCACATCCATTTTTCAGATTCTATTGAAGAGAAACAAGTTACATTTTGAACTTTTAGATTATCTAGAGTGATTCCATAAACATTGTCACTTCTTTTGGCAACAAATAAAACAGCCCCTGTTTTCTCATTTATGACTCTACAATCAGATTTTCTAAAGGTTACAGTATATCCAAGATCACACAATTGACTTATGCTCAATAGATTATGCTTTAACCCATCAACTAAAAAGACACTATCAATGCAAGTTGAAAAATCTTTGCCAACCTAACCAATGGCAATTATTTTACCTTTACTATTATCTCCAAAAGTGACAAATCCTCCATTATACTTGTTGAGTTTAATGAAGAAAGTATCCCTTCCGGTCATATGCCTTGAACATCCACTATCAAGATACCACATGTCTATTTTCTTCTTGGATGCAAGGCAAACCTGCATGTTCTTCAACTAACCTTAGGTATCCAAATCCATTTGGATCATTTGATGTGAAATCTTGTTGGTTGCCCAAGAGCATTATAATCATGAACAACTTTATATAATTTACTATCATTACCAAAAGACTTAAGAAAGATGAAACATTGAGGAGGATCATGACCATTTCTATTGCACTTGTAGCAATGATTCTTGCTTACTGATTTTTGAGTTTTGCTGAATCCTTTTGGTTTGAAAAGCTTGGAAGAGGAGGCTTCAGATTTTTTAAAGTTTTGTTTGAAAACAGCCTTGTTTTTCTCTATGAATCCAAGTCCAGATTTTTCAGATCTAAACCTTTGACTAGCAAGTAGTTTGTTCAGATTTTGAGAACCTTGAACAAACTTTGCTAAGTCTTCATTCAAATTTTTTATTTGTTCATTCAGCTTTTTGTTTTCAGAAATCAAATCAGTGGAAGCAGTAACTTCATGCTTGAGTTTGAATTTTTCTAATTCAACTCGCAAGGCAATGTTTTCTTCTTTTAAAAACTTTTCATTTCTAGTTTCATTTGCCTTAACCTTTTTCAAAAGAAGATCATTTTCTGTCCTCAAAGCCTCATTTTCTTTCTTACATTTTGCATACTTATCCAAGAGTTTCTTAGAGTTCACAAAAATGTCTTTGATAATGTAGTGCAATTCATCAATAGATAAGTCAGAGAGATCTACCTCATCTTCATCATTATGATCTGCCATCAGACATAGTTGAGCTTCTTGATCTGAGCTCTCTGAGCTGGTGTCATTTTTCAAGTCCTCCCATGTTGCCATCATCACCTTCTTTTTGTCTTTCTTGGATTTTTCGCCTTTCTTAAGTTGAGGGCAATCTGTCTTGAAGTGACCAGGTTCCTTGCAGTGATGACATGTGAACTTGACTTGCTCTCTCTTGACATCTTTGGATGAAGAGCTTCCTTTGCCTTTGCTTTTGTATCTCAGTAGTCTTCTCATTTTCTTGCAAAGAGCACCATTTCTTCATCTGAGAAACTGTCATCAGATTCTTCTCTTTGGGCTGTCATTCTTGATTTTAGTGCTATACTTTTCTTTTTGTCATCTTTGTCTTGAGACATGTGAGTGGTTTCATAGGCCAGCAGCTTGCCTCTTAGCTCATCATAGGTAATTTTGATCAAATCATTCCTTTCAGAGATGGCTGTGCTTTTTTACTTCCCATTTCTTAGTGAGACTCCTTAGGATCTTCCTCACTAAGGTTTCTTCAGAGTAGCTCCTTCCCATGGCATCCAGATTGTTGATGATTATTGAGAACCTTTCGAACATTTGATCGATGCTCTCATCCTCTTTCATGCTGAACATTTCATACTCCTTCACCAGCATGTCAATTCTGGTCTCCTTCACTTGCTTAGTGCCTTCATGAGTGAGTCTGAGCTTGTCCCATATTTCTTTAGCCGTTTTGCACCTTGACACCTTTCTAAACTCTTCGAAACTGATTGCGCAGTGCATCAGGTTGATTGCCTTGGCATTGAGTTCAACCTTCTTCTTTTCTTCATCTGTCCATTCGCTGTCCTCATTTGCCACAACTTCTCCATCAGCATTCTATTTGGTGAGAACGTCTGGACCGTTAAGAATGATCTTCCAGATGTTGTAGTCGATCGACTGCACGAAGATTCTCATTCTCTCTTTCCAGTAAGAGTAGTTGCTGCCATTGAAGTAGGGAGGTCTATTACTAGACTGCCCTTCAGTGAGAGTGAAAGCCACGATGTTGGGATACATGTTGTTGGCCATGGATCTTTGCTCCAAGCTGTGAAGCTTGACTCCTTGAGACCTTACTCCTGATACCAATTGATGGTTCTAGATGAACTTGAGAAGGGGGGTTGAATCAAGTTAGCTTAAAATTTAGAGTTTCAAACTCTGTTGCAGTGGAAGCTTAAGTTATAGGAGATTAGTTGAAATTATCTCATACGCAGAACATTAAAAGAGCAGAGAAGAAGAGAAAGGGGCCAGCATGTATCCTGGTTCGGATTCTCAGTACCATGAATCCTACGTCCAGTCTCCACCACAAACCATGGTGGAATTTTCACTATAATCCTCAGAATACATACACCAATACTATTGAATTACTCCCTAATCCAACTAGTATCTACCCCAAGCTTTCTTCACCAAAGCTTAGCAACCCCAAAGTGCTAACCCAACTTGGAAGGGGAATCTACACAGATTCAATTCTCACCAAGTGCTAACCCAACTTGGCAAGGGGAACTAATCCTAGTTCATACACCCACATTACATCAGAAAACAAACAGTGGCTATTTTGCATCACTCTTGCCTTTTCTCTCTTGGCTTTTGAACCTCACATAATTGCCTTTTCTCAAAACAGAAAATAATGCAAGACAGCCATAACAAAAAATTCAGAATTAAGCTTGAGTAGAAGAAAGAGATTCCAGCTCTGTGTTAGAGATGGTGCTCTGAATGTGTGTGCTCTCTTCCTTGGCTTGAAATGTTGGAGTGAAGCTTGTTATATATCTTCAACTTGGCTTCATTGTAGCTTCATCCTTTTGCTTGTCCTTGCTGCCTGTTAGAGCTGGCACAGCTAGCAAGCTGTCCTTCTTCATCATGCTCCACTACCCCTGCTGCTGGAGGAGCTCGTCCACCACCTCTATGGTCCTTGGTTTTGTTTTCTTCCTTGGCATGCTCTCTTCTCCTTTTTCATCATGCTCCATGATCTCTGCCATACGAGGAGCTTCACCCACTACCTCTACTTCTTGGCAAGTTTGTGTTTTGTTCAACCACCAACAAAGTGTTGCTCTGCTATTGTCCTTGGGTTAGTGGGGTGTCCTTGTGTCTTGTTGCTTTGCTAGAGCCCCAGCTGTCCTTGACGTTGACAGATGTCCTTGTCTTTCTTTTCTTTTTGCCAAATGCATAACCTTTTATTCTTGCTGAATGGTGCAACAAGAATGAGGAGTATTAGCTCTTTACATGGCTGAAGCTTGGTAGACTTGGGCTGATGCAATGTGGACTTAGACATTTGGGCCTGCATCACTAACACTCACATTAAACAATATTGGGGTTTTCACCCAAAACAATGTTTGTCATCATTTATAAAACCCAAAATCAAACTTAGACTTAACAGGATGGTGGTTTGTGAATTTGATAAAAATGTTAAGATATGAGTTGAGGAGGCTTGAGGTTGATTTTTGGTATGTTTTGGTTGGTTTTGAAAAGGGTTGAAATTGGTTTGTTTTGAAAATAGAACTTTGTGATTTTGTATGAGAATGTGGTTTTCGGGCTTACTTCGACAGAGCATAACTTGGTCTTCGGATCCCCGATTTGTGTCAAACTTGTTTAGAAATAAAATTGGATCTGATATGTTTATGCAATTCATAGAATAAATGGAAAATTATATGAAACGAAAAAGTTATGCCCGTCGGAAATTTGGGGTTTGAAATTGGAATTCTGCAGCTTTTTAACTTAGTAAAATTTTTGGCAAGTCGTGCTCCCACACGCACGCGTGGCCGACGCGCACGCGTCAAACTCAGATTTTTACTACTCCACGCGTGCGCCTGGCCGACGCATATGCGTCGATGTGTGGATGAAAATGCCCAGTAAAAAATCCAGAGAGTTGCGCTAGTATTGTGCGAGGAGCACAAAACGTAACCACGTGACGCGTCACTTGATCTCTCTGCTTCCTATGCGTGTGCATGGGTGACGCTCACGCGTCGCTGTACTTTTTCAGCCTCCCATGCGTGTGCATGGACGACGCGCACGCATGACACCATTTTCATCAAGAAACTGATTTTTGACTTTTCAAAGCCAAATTTCAGACTTCTAAGCCTCTGATCTCACCCCTTATATCCTAAATCCTTATAGTATGCCTAGCAGTGGGAAGGAGCTAGGAAATGTGGTAACTTGTGGATGAAGTAAGGGGAGAATTAATGATGAATGATGATAAAAAATAATTGTATGAGATACAGAGGATGATGGTGGAAGTGCTTTATATACCATGAGTCGAAGGGCTGTATTTGTTAATAAATTGGCTGGCTATAGATTGTATTATGAGCCGAATGACTGAGTTATTGCCGAATTTTGGCTGAGCTATTATTGATATATGGTTGAGTATGATTGCATATATGCTTATTGAATGAAATGTGAATGTTGCACTTCCACTATCTGAGATACGAGTTTCCCTGGGTAAAAGCAGTGGCTAGCCACCACGTGTTCCAGGTGGAGACTCGATACTCTGCTGACCCTATGTCGTAAGTGTGGCCAGATACTGTGAAAGTTCCGGATGAGCTTGCCCCCGTGGATAAACACCAGTGTGGGTGTTGGGAATATGTATTGATGATTATGATTGAGTATAACTCGAGTTGGGAATGCACGACAGAGGGACAATCCAATGGTTAGCTACCAATACTTGTCGGGTTGGTTTTATAACCGACAGAAGAGACTCATCATCCACTAGGACATGCATACATCATATGCATTATATGTGAATTATTTGGAATGCCTAATTGACTGCATAATACTTGCTAATTGTCTAATTGCCGTATCTGCTTCCTAGTTGTGCATTTTCTTGTTGATATAATTGTGTTTGTGATATCAAATTACTTATGGCGGTTGGGAGGTTAGAAGGATTTGGAAAGGGGACTGTTAGTTAGACTGAAGATCTTTATCTAGTTGCCTGTTTTATTTATGGTTTAGTCTGTTAATAAGCTTTGATTATCTAGTGGAAGTTCTAGGATTGCCATCGGCTTTCCCAGGATAGTACATGTTTGATATGTGGGTACTGTTACCATACTGAGAACCTCCGGTTCTCACCCATGTGGATTTTGTGGTTTTCAGATGCAGGTCGTGAGACTCCTCGCTGAGGCATGCTGGAGACTTCTGGATTAGCGAAGATCCTTAGTATCTTGGGACTTTATTTTGGTTTTATGTACTTACTTAGATACTTATTATCTCCACTATATACATTTATACTGTTTTGACTCCTTTTAGAGGTTATTTTGGAGAACAGGTTTTGGTAATTTGTGATGACAAGTCATCTTAGCCTAGTTTTACTAGTCTTTTTCTTTGTTTTTAATAGAATTTATGCACTTTCTTGCACACCAAAACAATATAAGGAAGAATAAAGAATTCTAAGTTTGGTGTTCCACCAAAATCTCATCATAAAATGCATTTTCACTTCCTGCATAATGTCAGCTTCAAACATTTAGATAAACTAGTTAACTATTTACTGTTTCATAGTTTCTAGTTTTATTACCTTTAACTAGGAAAAAGAATTTCACAGATAGTTAAATTGTTGCATGAGAAATATTGGCAAGGAACTAAGTTTGATGTTCACACACCAAAGTAAGTTCAAAGGCCCATAAACAAGCTTGGCAGATTAACCAGCTACTTAAAGAGCTTAAAAAGCAAGCAACATTTGAGGAGTATGCAGGAAAACAGCCAACAAATCAAGAACATTTGCATTATAATTCAGAAGGAGCATAACAGAAGGAGGAATGAAAAGCTGCAATCCAACAGGTTGTATCTATACTTGATCCTTGTTGTTATGAAATGCTTTAATTTAGGGACTCCTTCATGACTGGCTAGAATGTTCATTTAAGTGGAAGTACCTGCAAAAAAAAAAGCTATGTGCATAATTTTTGCTAAGATAGACTATCTGCATAATAATTGTCATCCTTCGTTAGCTTGAGTGCTTTGTTTTGTCCCCTTGTTGTTTGAATAAAAGAAAGATGTTTGATTTAGAAAAGTAATTGTTCAATGTTGCAAAAGTTAGAATGAAAGTTAGTGGTGGTATGTGTTTGATTCAATTGTTAGCTCACAAAATAAATGTTGCATAATAACATGTTACTTGAAGCCTAAACTAGTTTGCTGCTATGAAGCCTTGAATTAATAAAAATCCCTTGAAAATAAATCGAAACAGAAAGAAGAAAAAGAAAGAGAAAAAAAAACCAAAAAGTGGCAAAGAAACAAACAACAAGGCTAGACACCAATAGCTTGGACCCTAGGACAAATGCCTGTGGTGTTTTTGTACTAGGATATGCTTGGACAAGTAAGTTCTAAGGAGTATTTCAAAACTTGGCCACTTAGATCAACTGATTTGGGATTGCCAACTGAAAGTCCACAATAAAGAGCAACCTAACTACAAAACACTTAGTTATCCAAAGAGATGTTGGGCACCAATGATCCTAGGAGGAAAAAAGTGAGCCATGTGTCTGTGGTGAAGAAATGTTAAGTGAAATTAAGCCAAAGGCCATTACAACATTTGCCACCAAGCCTTCAATGAGTAATAAGCTCTCTAAGCAAAAGAAAGAAGAAAGAAAATTAACAAGGGAAACAAGCACAAAGTAAGGCATTGTAGCAGCAACCTTAGTGAACCCTTAAGGAAACATTTCTTGTTTTGACAGCAAGTAATAAATGAGCCACCTTTGATCTGCATAAAACCCCATAAACCAAGTTCAACTATATGCTTAATAAGGACATGCATACTTATCTATTTCATTCTATTCTCTCTTATGTTTAATGCTTGCTTGGGGACAAGCAAGTTTTAAGTTTGGTGTTGTGATGACAAGTCATCTTAGCCTAGTTTTACTAGTCTTTTTCTTTGTTTTTAATAGGATTTATGCACTTTCTTGCATTGTAAGTTAGTAATTTGGAGTGGAATTGTATGGTTTCTTTGAATCAAACAACCACCAGTTAATTGATAGTAAATCATGAGGTTTAAGCTAAATGTAATTGATATTTAATTGATTTATAAACCTTGTGAATTTGGTGATACTTTGATTGGTTGTTTTGATTACTTGTAGGTAAAGAAAATAAGAAAACAGGAAAGCGTGGCCTAAGAAGCGTGACCCAAGGAAAAGAGGCGTGGCACAATGAAGGAGGCAAGCCACAACACTCCAATGAGGGAACAACAAAGAACCAAGAAAGCAAGGCTTAATGCTCTGCTCCCCTTGAGAGCGGAGCACAATTTGGAACCAAGAAACAAGGAAGGGAAGAACAATGCTCCGCTCTCCTTGAGAGTATTATCGGGCTCCATCCAAAACAATTTAAAGGAAAAAGGTTTGCCAATGCTCTCCCCAAGAATCGAACCAAGCACCTAAGGAAGGAAAGGAAGCGCTACTACAAAGCTTGGCAAGAGAAAAATACACAAAAGGCATTCCCCAAGTTTCGAACCCAAGGCACCTCCACTCCTTGCATGCGCCACCCTTATTTCCTTCACAAAGAAAAAGAGCCAGCATGCCTTCCCAAGGTTTTGAACTTGGGACCTCACCCAAGAACAAGGAATGCTACGCTCCCAAGGAGAGCAGAGCGCTACTCCTTGGTGCAACACATGCAACATGACACGGCCAGGGAGGCAAGGCGCACAAGACACACACCAAGGCAGCCAATGCTCCGCTCCCCACAAGAGCGGAGCGCTATCCTGATTCCCTCCAAGCCTTGGCACATAACAAGGAGCCCCAAGACAAGCTTCAATACTCCGCTCCCCACAAGAGTAGAGCATCCTCCTGGGAGCAATTTTCTCTTGGGCTGAAAATTCAACTCAAAATCCAATTAAATTCAAATCTTCACCAAATTAAAAAGCCCACCCAAATTCTAAAATCCAAGAATAGAAAGTGTATAAATAGAAGCTAGTTTGATTTAGAGAGTACCTTTACTTTGATTTTGAACTTTTACCTTTTTACTTCTCTGTAACCTTGAGGTTTTTACTTGGAATTTGGATTTCTGAGAATTGGGAAGGAGAACTGATCTCTCTTCTTCCTTGTTCTTGCTTGAGCACTCTTTACTTTTCATCTTGGATCTTGGGTGGAGGATTGAAGAACTCCTGTTTCAATCTCACCTTGAGATCTCTTGTTTACTTTCTGCATAATTTTAGAATTTGAGATTTAAATTCCAATTCTGTTTACTGCTTCTATCCTTCTACTTCTTCTGCAATTTACTTTTCCATTTTTCTTTTGCAATTGTTCTTGTTGGATCAAGGAAGGATTTGAGTTCTAGACTTGTTTTCTAGTCTCTTCCACTCCTGAGATCTTCAACCTTCTTTTAAATTGCTGCAACTAAGCATCAGTCACTTTCTGTTTTAATTCTTCAAGCACTTTTACTTCTTTGTTTGAGATCTACTTCAATTCAATTCGTCTTTTGCTTTTCTGTTTGTTACAATTTACTTCTGCTTGTTTAAATTTTGTAATCCCAACTCCCAATCCTTTTTATAATTCAAGCAATTTACCTTTCTTGCACTTTAAGATTCAGTCATTTACATTTCTTGCAATCTAAGCTTCTGCAATTTAATTTACTTGTTCTTTAAGATTCAGCACTTTTACTTTCTATTTTCTTCAATTTACTGCAATTTTTCCCTCTCCCTTTACTTTTCAAGCAATTTAGCTTCTGTCAATTACAAACCACTCAAAACAAAACTTGATTCTCTTGACTAAATCAACCACTAAACTAAAATTGCTCAATCCTTCAATCCCTGTGGGATCGACCTCACTCATGTGAGTTATTATTACTTGATGCGACCCGGTACACTTGCCGGTTAGTTTTAGGTGTTTGGAAATTCGTTTTCCAAAATACACCATCAATTTGTCTTTTGGGTTTCTTTTGGGTTCCTTACTTTATATATATATGTATACTGTTATGCTCGGAACGGTTATCTTCGCAAACCGGGTCTTGAGACTTGATATTTGTATCTTTGGCACTCTCTTATTTATACACTCGCGTTAGTTTATTCCTTATCTGTTTCGTTACGTTATCGACCGGAGTGTTACGCTTTTCAAGTTGACGATTTTGTTTTACCCCTTTTTATTCAAAGGCTCCTAGTTATAAATATTTCTCACACTACTATATATACTAAATTTTATTTTTTTAGAGGTCGTAATACCTCGCCACCTCTGTTTTATGACTTAAGCATAAGGCTCTGTGTGATAGGGTGTTACAGAAGAAACTGTGGAGAATGTAATAGAACAAGAAGAAATGCCAAATTCAACAAGTAGTTCTACATTCTTGAGTGAAGAAGTAATAGCAATTTAGATGAAGTGATGAACATAGATGAGAAAATGAGAGGGAATAATACACAGGTAGTTCATTGTTTTGCAAAAATTCATAGAAATTGAGAATGAATTTGTATTTGAACTATAGACTCTAGAGTTTATGGCTTTGTGCAGATCAATATATCATTTAATTTATTTTCTATCTTTTATTGTTCATATAAGAGGTAGTTTCCATTATCACACGTGAAACTCAATTCCAATCAAAACATTCACTATTTCAATATATAAATGGTTGATTTGATGAAAGCTTGTTCATGTACTGTAAATTTTATTGCTGGATTTGCTTACTCTTCTCGGATCAAAGATGCTGAATAGAGATAATTAAAACAATAAATGAATAAACTAACATGATTCTTCTAATATGCTAAAGTAAGCTATAGACTTTAGATGGCTTAAAGAACTGCTACAATCAGTTCTTTTATTTTCTTTTTTTAACGAAAGTTTCTTTTCATCATATTAGTTAATTAAAAAACATGATTCTTTTCTCTTTTTCTTTTTTTCTTTTTTTTTCCTATTTCTTTTCAAAGAAAGCAAAATAAGCTCAACCAAATATTCAGTTACCATTGAAACCACTAGAATAGAAGTCAATACACAATCCATTAATACTTCCGCTAATGAGGCCCCAATTCCAGGCAAGATAGTAACCTCAAAAGCTCCAGCAATAATCCCTCAAATTGATGCTTAAGTTTTTCATTTTGTCAAAATTAACAACTAATATAAAATCACAGAAATAAAATCAAATTACCTTAATTACAAAAATCACACCAATGCTATAATAATTAAAATCACAGAAATCACACGGAGAGAATTACTAGAAGGGAGAGGCTGGTGACAGTAATGAAGAACGAGGAAGACAGCGACGCTCTCTGGAACCAGGAAGACGGCGACGCTCTCTGGAGCCCACAAGATGGCAACGCTCTCTGATCGCGACGATGACCTTGATTGCGAGACCGGAGAGGAGAGAGGGAGGGAGCTTGAATGCAACACCACAGAGAGAGAGAGAGAGTAGGAAAAGGAGAAAAGGGCACTAGAAAACCTTGAGAAGAGTTGACGGAAAAAATAAATTCCACATGACTTATTGTTATTTATCCATATTTTAAACAAATCGGTACATATGAATTTATTATCGCACCGAAACAAACACCATCCTTATAATAATGTTAGATTTAGTTAAATTTAATTACCAAAATGACTTAATCATGTAACATGATCTTAAAATAAAAGCCTTAATCTCTCCAACACCAATTAGTTTATTTTTAGGGTGTAATTATCGCCAACTCATATACATTTCTATTCATCATAGTAATTAGGATAACAGACAAAGTTCACCCAACCTATACGTGAAGCATAAAAAACCAAATCAACCTATGTAAGTCTAAACATAGAAACTAGCTATATATATATACCAAATGGCCTACTCTTCCGCAAATCACGTAGTCATTAGTTCTCGATCAGAAACTATAAAAATGAAATGAAGCTCCACAGCTAGCTAGCTAACGCCATTTATACCATTCTCTATTGTTGTCATTTCATTGTTTGGAAGCTTCCTTTTCAATTAACACCCAATGCAAACTAAAATACCAACATTAATAGATTGATGATATACCGACAAATTAGAGAAGTATAGGATACTTGTAGTTTATGTTTTTTATTTTAAGTCATTTTTTGTTATAAGAAGTTTGTGAAAGAAAAATATAAACAAGAATAAAATTAAAATACAGAAAATAAGATTTTATATTTTTTTACAAGTTCTTAAGAATAAAAATTATTTTAAATAAAAAACAATAAGTATGAAAACCAAATAAGTCTTTAAGTTTTCTGGTTCTTACTTTTACTTTTTGTGCACTCAACTCAAAAGTGATTCTATTAAAATCAGACTTGAGTTAAGAATAAAAATAGGAATCTAATTATGCGAATGTGGAAAATTACATTAATAGTGGGTAGCAAAAAAAAAAAAAATACTTAGCTATTTGTCAGATACAAATATGATAAGTTAACGATAATATTAGGAAGACAAAAAAAAAGCTAGAATTTATCTTACTTAGTATTTATTAATTATTACAACAATTAACGAATATTAAATAAAGTAAAGTTTGACTATTTTTAGCTAATTTATTTTGGTTACCCAACATTTTCGTAAGTTAAAGTATGATGTCGACTAAATTATAGAGATCCGTCGAATGATATGTGCTTGACATTAAGTACTATAATAATATCAATTATTCTCCACATACAAGTCATTTTTCCATACAAATCCATACAAGTCATTTTATCCTAATTCACCTCACGTGCTTGTTAATCTAACTAACTTTTCAATCAACGCGCGAATATATAACTGTCTTTCTCGAAAAGATTTCGTTTCTATTTTCGAATTTTCTCAACATTTTCGATCTATGTTCTATTCCATCTCTGCGTTCTCTACGTTTCTCTTCATTCATTCTCTACTTTTTTGTAATTAAGCTCTAAAATCAGTTTTGAACATTTATCTCATTGTTGAAGATAATGAATCATTCAAGTTCAGATTGTCAATTGAACCAGAACAAAGTTGATTATTGTTTTGAATCCAATCAAGTGGTTGAGGTGTGGTTCGATTCTAGTTAATGTTTTCATTAGTAGTTTATGATTTTATAGGTGAATAATCTTGTTTTTGTTTGTGAAAATTTGTTGTTCATCGTTGATGGTTTGAATTGAATGTAATGTAAAAGTTCTGCATTAAAGAAAATATTTTTTTGTATCTGCATCAAATTTCAGTGTAACACAAAGATTTTTTAGTGTATTGTTTAAGAATTTTTAGTGTATGTGTGCTGATAAGTTCTGCATAATTCAAAATCAAGGTTCTGAGAACCGGACCGTTCATTAAACCGTTCTACTCACTGGTTCAATAGTTCATAGGTCCAACCGTGGTCCAACCAAAAAACCGTTTTAAAATAAAATAATAAATAAATTTTAAAACAACTCTCATCAACACAATAAAAAAATCAATAAATCTTCAACACAAGAAAAATTATACAACATGTTTATTGCTATAATACAAAATTAAAGAACATCTTTATTTAATAATAAATACATTGATAATATCAATCCTTTGGCTTCTAAAACATAAAATCCAAGAGACTTGTTAAGAAACTTCTATTTTATTACTGGTGCACGAATTGTGAATCACACTTTTCACAACTCGTACCACTAACCAGCAAGTGCACTGGGTCGTCCAAGTAATACCTTACGTGAGTAAGGGTCGAATCCCACGGAGATTGTTGGCTTGAAGCAATCTATGGTTATCTTGTAATTCTTAGTCAGGATATCAATTATAATTATCAGTTTGGATTGCGGAAAATAAAAGAGCATGAATTAAATACTTGTTATGCAGTAATGGAGAATATGTTGGAGTTTTGGAGATGCTTTGTCTTCTGAATCTCTGCTTTCTCCCTGTCTTCTTCTTCACGCACGCAAGGTTCCTCCTATGGCAAGCTGTGTGTTGGTGAATCACCGTTGTCAATGGCTACCATCTGTCCTCTCAGTGAAAATGGTCCAGGTGCGCTGTCACCGCACGGCTAATCATTTGTCGGTTCTCACTCATGCTGGAATAGGATCCATTGATCCTTTTGCGTCTGTCACTACGCCCAACCCTTGTGAGTTTGAAGCTTGTCACAATCATTCAATCCCTGAATCCTACTCGGAATACCACAGACAAGGTTTAGACTTTTCGGATTCTCAAGAATGCTACCAATGGATTCTAGCTTATACCACGAAGACTCTGATTAAGGAATCTAAGAGATACTCATTCAATCCAAGGTAGAACGGAGGTAGTTGTCAGTCACGCGTTCATAGGTTGAGAATGGTGATGAGTGTCACGGATCATCACATTCATCATATTGAAGTACGAATGAACTTCTTAGATAAGAACAAGCGTGTTTGAATAGAAAACAGAAATAATTACATTAATTTATCGAGACACAGCAGAGCTCCTTACCCCCAACAATGGAATTTAGAGACTGATGCCGTCAAAGAGTACAAAGTTCAGATCTAAAATGTCATGAGGTACAAAATAAATCTCTAAAAGTTGTTTAAATACTAAACTAGTAACCTAGGTTTACAGAAAATGAGTAAACTAAGATAGATAGTGCAGAAATCCACTTCTGGGGCCCACTTGGTGTATGCTGGGGCTGAGACTTGAGCTTTACACGTGCCTAGGCTATTTCCAGAGTTAAACGTCAGGTTGTAACCTGTTTCTGGCGATTAACTCCAACTTGTAACCTGTTTCTGGCGTTTAACGCCAGAATGCAACATGGAACTGGCGTTGAACGCCAGTTTACGCCATTTATCCTTGAGCAAAGTATAGACTATTATATATTTCTGGAAAGCCCTGGATGTCTACTTTCCAACGCAATTAAAAGCGCACCATTTGGACTCCTGTAGCTCCAAAAAATCCATTTCGAGTGCAGGGAGGTCAGAATCCAACAGCATCCGCAGTCCTTTTTCAGCCTGAATCAGATTTTTGCTCAGCTCCCTCAATTTCAGCCAGAAAATACTTGAAATCATAGAAAAATACACAAACTCATAGTAAAGTCTAGAAATATTAATTTTGCCTAGAAACTAATAAAAATATACTAAAAACTAACTAAAACATGCTAAAAACTACCTAAAAACAATGCCAAAAAGCGTATAAATTATCCGCTCATCACAACACCAAACTTAAATTGTTGCTTGTCCCCAAGCAACTAAAAACAAAGTAGGATATAAAGAAGAGAATATACAATGAATTCCATAAATATCTATGAAGATCAGTCTTAATTAGATGAGCGGGGCTATTAGCTTTTTGCTTCTGAACAGTTTTGGCATCTCACTTTATCCTTTGAAGTTCAGAATGATTGGCATCTATAGGAACTCAGAATTCAGATAGTGTTATTGATTCTCCTAGTTCAGTATGTTGATTCTTGAACACAGCTACTTTATGAGTCTTGGCCGTGGCCCTAAGCACTCTGATTTCCAGTATTACCACCGAATACATACATGCCACAGACACTTAACTGGGTGAACCTTTTCAGATTGTGACTCAGCTTTGCTAAAGTCCCCAATTAGAGGTGTCCAGGGTTCTTAAGCACACTCTGTTTTTTCTTTGGACCTCAACCTTAATTGCTCAATCTCAAGTTTTCACTTGACACCTTCACGCCACAAGCACATGGTTAAGGACAGCTTGGTTTAGCCGCTTAGGCCAGGATTTTATTCCTTTAGGCCCTCCTATCCACTGATGCTCAAAGCCTTAGATCCTTTTTATT